>NC_034181.2:5914036-5964036 GCF_002021735.2 Oncorhynchus kisutch
CTCTCTCTCTCTCTGTCTGTCTCTCTCTCTCTCTCTCTCTTTCTCTGTCTCTCTCTGTCTCTCTCTCTCTCTCTCTCTCTCTCTCTCTCTCTCTCTCTCTCTGTCTCTGTCTCTGTCTCTCTCTTCTCTCTCTGTCTCTCTCTCTCTCTCTCTGTCTCTCTCTCTCTCTCTGTCTCTCTCTCTCTCTGTCTCTCTCTCTCTGTCTCTCTCTCTCTGTCTCTCTCTCTTGTTAACATAAACAACAGTGAAAAGACAATAAAAAGTAAACTATGTGTAAACATTACACTCACAGAAGTTCCTAAATACATTTCAAATGTCATATTATGTCTATAAGCAGTGTTGTAACGATGTGCAAATGGTTAAAGTACAAAATGGAAAATAAATAACATAAATAATGGGTGTATTACCAATGGTGGTTTGTCTTCACTGGTGACCTTTTCTTGTGGCAACAGTCACAAATGTTGCTGCTGTGATGGCACACTGTGGAATTTCACCAGTAGATATGGGAGTTTATCAAAATTGGGTTTGTTTTCAAATTCTTTGTGGATCTGTGTAATCTGAGGGAAATATGTGTCTCTAATATGGTCATACGTTGGACAGGAGGTTAGGAAGTGCAGCTCAGTTTCCACCTCATTTTGTGGGCAGTGAGCACATAGCCTGTCCTCTCTTGAGAGCCATGTCTGCCTACGGTGGCCTTTCTCAATAGCAAGGCTATGCTCACTGAGTCTGTACATAGTCAAAGCTTTCCTTAAGTTTGCGTCAGTCACTGTGGTCAGGTATTCTGCTTCTGTGTACTCTCTGTTTAGGGCCAAATAGCATTCTAGTTTGTTCGGTTTTTCCGTAAATTCCAATGTGTCAAGTAATTATCTTTCTGGGTTGAGTCTAATTGTGTTGCTGTCCTGGGGCTCTGTTTGTGTTTGTGAACAGAGCCTCAGGACCAGCTTGCTTAGGGGACTCTTCTCCAGGTTCATCTCTCTGTAGGTGATGGCTTTGTTATGGAAGGTTTGGGAATCACTTCCTTTTATCTCTCTCCGTGCTTCTACACCTGCATTGCTTGCTCTTTTGGGGTTTTAGGCTGGGGTTTCTGTATAGCACTGTGAGACATCAGCTGATGTAAGAAGGGCTTTATAAATACATTTGATTGATTGATCTCTCTTTCGCTCTACAGGCACAAAACAGTGAGGCTGCTTTTAACTCCCAAGTTAAGTTTGTTCAGGGCAAATCGTTTAGTGCTTTTCTCTTGCAACACCATACTTATTTATTTATTATTATTATTATTATTGCATACTTATACATACTTATTTTAACCACAATTTAGTCCCCGCCGCTTCCATAAGGTGTTTGTTTAAATCAGTTTTTTTTTAAATAAAATTTTACTGATTGCATGAGTTACTCGATGTGGAATAGAGTTCCATTCACCTCTCTGACCAAGGCCCTTCTCCCCCGATTGCTCAGTTTGGCCGAACGGCTAGCTTTAGGAAGAGTCTTGGTATTTTCAAACTTTTCCATTGAAGAACGATGGAGGCCACTCTGATCTTGGGGACCTTCAATGCTGCAGAAATGTTTTGGTGCCCTTCCCCAGATCTGTGCCTCGACACAATCTTGTCTCGGAGCTCTACGGACAATTCCTTCGACCTCATGCCTTGGTGTTTGCTCTGACATGCCCTGTCAACCGTGGGACTGTATATAGACAGATATGTGCCTTTCCAAATCATGTCCAATCAATTGAATTTACCACAGGTGGACTACAATCAAGTTGTAGAAACATCTCAAGGATGATCAATGGAAACAGGATGCACCTGAGCTCAATTTCGAGTCTCATAGCAAAGGGTCTGAATACTTATGTAAATAAGAGCAATTTTTTTTTGCAACATTTTCTGAAAACCAGTTTTCTCTTTGTCATGATGGGGGTATTGTGTGTAGATTGATGGAAGGACATAAAAATACAAAAAATGATCCATAAAAAAAACGAATGTGGAAAAAGTCAAGGTTTCTGAATACTTTCCAAATGCCCTGTATGAGATATGTTACAATTGCCATCAATTGGGTTAACCCTATTGGCGCGAAGCATAGGGTGTTTGTAGCTGGTCTGCAGATGCTGCAGTACAGTATGTTTATAGATCTTCTCCCTTCACCTGTAGCTGGTCTGCAGATGCTGCAGTACAGTATGTTTATAGATCTTCTCCCTTCATCTGTAGCTGGTCTGGAGATGCTGCAGTACAGTATGTTTATAGATCTTCTCCCTTCACCTGTAGCTGGTCTGCAGATGCTGCAGTACAGTATGTTTATAGATCTTCTCCCTTCACCTGTAGTTGGTCTGCAGATGCTGCAGTACAGTATGTTTATAGATCTTCTCCCTTCATCTGTAGCTGGTCTGGAGATGCTGCAGTACAGTATGTTTATAGATCTTCTCCCTTCATCTGTAGCTGGTCTGGAGATGCTGCAGTACAGTATGTTTATAGATCTTCTCCCTTCACCTGTAGCTGGTCTGCAGATGCTGCAGTACAGTATGTTTATAGATCTTCTCCCTTCACCTGTAGCTGGTCTGCAGATGCTGCAGTACAGTATGTTTATAGATCTTCTCCCTTCATCTGTAGCTGGTCTGCAGAGGCTGCAGTACAGTATGTTTATAGATCTTCTCCCTTCACCTGTAGCTGGTCTGCAGAGCCTGCAGTATAGTATGTTTATAGATCTTCTCCCTTCACCTGTAGCTGGTCTGCAGAGGCTGCAGTACAGTATGTTTATAGATCTTCTCCCTTCACCTGTAGCTGGTCTGCAGAGCCTGCAGTATAGTATGTTTATAGATCTTCTCCCTTCACCTGTAGCTGGTCTGCAGATGCTGCAGTACAGTATGTTTATAGATCTTCTCCCTTCACCTGTACCTGGTCTGCAGATGCTGCAGTACGATAACCATAACCACCACTAAGTCATTTATCAGACATTGTAAAGAGAGGTGATTCAGAGAGAGAGCGTTGTGTGATGTGTGGCTGTCTGTTTAGTAGTCCTGTAGTCCTTATGGCTGTCTGTTTAGTAGTCCTGTAGTCCTGCAGTCCTTATGGCTGTCTGTTTAGTAGTCCTGTAGTCCTGCAGTCCTTATGGCTGTCTGTTTAGTAGTCCTGTAGTCCTGCAGTCCTTATGGCTGTCTGTTTAGTAGTCCTGTAGTCCTTATGGCTGTCTGTTTAGTAGTCCTGTAGTCCTTATTGCTGTCTGTTTAGTAGTCCTGTAGTCCTTATGGCTGTCTGTTTAGTAGTCCTGCAGTCCTGTAGTCATTATAGCTGTCTGTTTAGTAGTCCTGTAGTCCTTATGGCTGTCTGTTTAGTAGTCCTGTAGTCCTTATGGCTGTCTGTTTAGTAGTCCTGTAGTCCTTATGGCTGTCTGTTTAGTAGTCCTGTAGTCCTTATGGCTGTCTGTTTAGTAGTCCTGTAGTCCCTATGGCTGTCTGTTTAGTATTCATGTAGTCCTTATTGCTGTCTGTTTAGTAGTCCTGTAGTCCTGCAGTCCTTATGGATGTCTGTTTAGTAGTCCTGTAGTCCTGTAGTCCTTATGGCTGTCTGTTTAGTAGTCCTGTAGTCCCTATGGCTGTCTGTTTAGTAGTCCTGTAGTCCCTATGGCTGTCTGTTTAGTAGTCCTGTAGTCCTGTAGTCCGTATGGCTGTCTGTTTAGTAGTCCTGTAGTCCTTATGGCTGTCTGTTTAGTAGTCCTGTAGTCTTGTAGTCCTTATGGCTGTCTGTTTAGTAGTCCTGTAGTCCTTATTGCTGTCTGTTTAGTAGTCCTGTAGTCATTATGGCTGTCTGTTTAGTAGTCCTGTAGTCCTTATGGCTGTCTGTTTAGTAGTCCTGTAGTCCTTATGGCTGTCTGTTTAGTAGTCCTGTAGTCCTTATTGCTGTCTGTTTAGTAGTCCTGTAGTCATTATGGCTGTCTGTTTAGTAGTCCTGTAGTCCTTATGGCTGTCTGTTTAGTAGTCCTGTAGTCATTATGGCTGTCTGTTTAGTAGTCCTGTAGTCCTGTAGTCCTTATGGCTGTCTGTTTAGTAGTCCTGTAGTCCTGTAGTCATTATGGCTGTCTGTTTAGTAGTCCTGTAGTCCTTATGGCTGTCTGTTTAGTAGTCCTGTAGTCCTGCAGTCCTTATGGCTGTCTGTTTAGTAGTCCTGTAGTCCTTATTGCTGTCTGTTTAGTAGTCCTGTAGTCCTGCAGTCCTTATGGCTGTCTGTTTAGTAGTCCTGCAGTCCTTATGGCTGTCTGTTTAGTAGTCCTGTAGTCCTTATGGCTGTCTGTTTAGTAGTCCTGTAGTCCTGCAGTCCTTATGGCTGTCTGTTTAGTAGTCCTGTAGTCCTTATGGCTGTCTGTTTAGTAGTCCTGTAGTCCTTATGGCTGTCTGTTTAGTAGTCATGTAGTCCTTATGGCTGTCTGTTTAGTAGTCCTGTAGTCCTTATGGCTGTCTGTTTAGTAGTCCTGTAGTCCTGCAGTCCTTATGGCTGTCTGTTTAGTAGTCATGTAGTCCTTATGGCTGTCTGTTTAGTAGTCCTGTAGTCCTTATGGCTGTCGGTTTAGTAGTCCTGTAGTCCTGTAGTCCTTATGGCTGTCTGTTTAGTAGTCCTGTAGTCCTTATGGCTGTCTGTTTAGTAGTCCTGCAGTCCTTATGGCTGTCTGTTTAGTAGTCCTGTAGTCCTTATGGCTGTCTGTTTAGTAGTCCTGTAGTCCTGCAGTCCTTATGGCTGTCTGTTTAGTAGTCATGTAGTCCTTATGGCTGTCTGTTTAGTAGTCCTGTAGTCTTTTCAAAGGCAGCTTTTCAAGTTGTGAATGGCTCCCTATTCCCTATATAGTGCACTACTGTTGACCAGAGCCCTATTCCCTATATAGTACACTACTGTTGACCAGAGCCCTATTCCCTATATAGTACACTACTTTAGACCAGAGCCCTATTCCCTATATAGTACACTACTGTTGACCAGAGCCCTATTCCCTATATAGAACACTACTGTTGACCAGAGCCCTATTCCCTACATAGTACACTACTGTTTACCAGAGCCCTATTCCCTATATAGTACACTACTGTTGACCAGAGCCCTATTCCCTATATAGTACACTACGGTTGACCAGAGCCCTATTCCCTATATAGAACACTACTGTTGACCAGAGCCCTATTCCCTATATAGAACACTACTGCTGACCAGAGCCCTATTCCCTACATAGTACACTACTGTTTACCAGAGCCCTATTCCCTATATAGAACACTACTGTTGACCAGAGCCCTATTCACTATATAGTACACTACTGTTGACCAGAGCCCTATTCACTATATAGTACACTACTGTTGACCAGAGCCCTATTCACTATGGGCCCTGGTCAAAAGTAGTGCAATTATGTGGCAGCCATTTGTGACGTCGCCCCTGATTTCATCCATCCACCCACTCCAATTACACAACACTTAGTAGCCTGCATGGACCCCCTTTAACTCTGCTGCCCTTTTATAGAATCTAGCAGCCAATTATGTGGCAGCCATTTTGACCAATGTACCTGACAATTACGTGGCAGCCATTTTGACCAATGTACCTGCCAATTACGTGGCAGCCATTTTGACCAATGTACCTGACAATTACGTGGCAGCCATTTTGACCGATGTACCTGACAATTATGTGGCAGCCATTTTGACCGATGTACCTGACAATTATGTGGCAGCCATTTTGACCGATGTACCTGACAATTAATGTGGCAGCCATTTTGACCGATGTACCTGCCAATTATGTGGCAGCCATTTTGACCGATGTACCTGACAATTAATGTGGCAGCCATTTTGACCGATGTACCTGCCAATTATGTGGCAGCCATTTTGACCAATGTACGGCGAACCAAATGCCATCAAACAAGTAAGACTTGGGTCTGGATGCAGTGTTTACAGTATTACATTCACAGTAAGAAGATCTAGAAGATGCACATCTGTAAAACAGATTCCTTTCATTCTAATCCTTTCAAAAACAACACTATGCTTTAGATAAGGTGTGTCAAACTCATTCCATGGAGGGCCTAGTGTCTGCAGGTTTGAGTTTTTTTCATTTTTTTTCATTCAATTAAGACCTAGACAATCAGATGTGGGGAGTTCCTTACTAATTAGTGACCTTAATTCAATCAAGTACAAGGTAGGAGTGAAATGTCAGTAAACAATAGGCCTTAAAAAAAGCCCCCAAATGGATCCATTATAAATCACTCACATTCCAATCCATACTTCCACATATTCTGTTGGAACTGCAGGGGTCTAAGTCTGACTGTCTATGTCACCATTTTGGGCATTTCCATCTTGGATTCCTTTCCTTTTGTCTCAGTGGTTCTAGTTCTAGAACAGGAAACATTCCAGAACTAACAGGAAGTAGAATCTAAAAGAAGAACAGAGAGATTCTAAGCTCCTCCTCTGAGGTAGGTAGGTGTCGTGCCCTTCACACACAGCTTTCTGACAAATATAGCTTCGTTCTCATTCAAAGGAAAAATTCCAAATTCCAAAATTCTTTAAAGCCAAGTAGCTAATTTGCTCATTAGGTTGTGTTACATCAGAGACTGTTTACATTGAGGAGGGATCAGAATCAGGTCAGGACGGTCTAGTGAGGAATTACCTACTGATTGTTACAATTACACAGGTTAAATCACAGCCTGGGTCAGGAGATTACAATAAAACGGGTTACATCACAGCCTGGGTCAGGAGATTACAATAACACAGGTTAAATCACGGCCTGGGTCAGGAGATTACAATAAAACAGGTTAAATCACGGCCTGGGTCAGGAGGAGAGTACTGTGCCTTTAGAGAAGTCAAACTGAATGGTAGAATGATGCTGAGATACATGAATGAATGAACGATTGATAAATGAAGGAATAATATTACATTGTTTTCCAGGATTAGATACAAGCAGCCATGCAGTTGTTGGCTCACTTTCTGCCAGATTTGTCCAGTCAGACCAGGGATTCGACCAGGGACTGGCATCCCTATGGTTGCTGGCTCACTTCTCTAAATTCTAAGCTACCGGTCCCCCCCTCCGAATAAGTGAATAAATGATTAATTTGGGTCCTCACAGGGTGGGTCAAGCATGGTGGTCCTCCTGTCCTCAAACAAAGATTACCCAACTTTTAAAACGGGTCATTGTCTATGACCATCCCCGTCAAGATAAGTGTGTTCTCCCACAGTGTGGGAAACGGTTGTTTAATTCAGGTCTCAGTGGCGTTTAACCTTCTCTGTCCTCTCTGTCATGCCCTCTATAAATCATTCTCGCTTTTCTTTCACAATTGGGAGCCCCCCTCCCTCACGCCAGAAACCCTCAAACCAAACGTCAACTAACACTCTGGAATTCAGAGGAATGCAGCCCACTTAACTCACCATGGCAACCCCACTTGGGTGACCAGGGTATGCCTGGCTAACCTAACTCTTTCCAGTCTGTTGTTCCAGCCAAGACGAGCCCCACATTACTTCTGGTGAACTGACACTGACCACACAAAGAAGAGCCTCTAGGCTAGCTCCTCTAGACCCCCCCCCCCCCACACTGGTGTCAATCAACACAGTGTAAGTGTGCACCCGAATGGTAACTATTCCCTTAACCACGCATTCATTTCATACACGGACCTATGGGCCCTGGTCAAACGTAATGGACTACGATGGGATTACGTTGTCATGTGGGACGTGTCCTATATACGGCGCTCTGATCAGAACCATGTGTGTACTGGAACGGGAACCGCAACAGGTTCTAAGATAGAACCTGACGGACTGATGTTACCATAGAAGACGTATCTAACTCCCAACGGATCTGTTTTCATTCTGATTGTAAGCAGCATGCTCTGCTCTGATGTGAGAGTTTGTTAGAGCTATTCCATTTCTATTGTATTGTGTTGTGTTGTGTTGTGTTGTGTCGTTATTAGGAGGGTCTGGGACAGAGACATGGTTAGGAGGGGGACAGAGACGTGGTTAGGAGGGGGACAGAGACATTGTTAAGAGGGGGACAGAGACGTGGTTAGGAGGGGGACAGAGACATGGTTAGGAGGGGGACAGAGACATGGTTAGGAGGGGGACAGAGACATGGTTAGGAGGGGGACAGAGACATGGTTAGGAGGGGGACAGAGACATGGTTAGGAGGGTCTCAGGTCTGTAACACTGTTCTCTCACACAGCAGCAACTGGATGAGAAGGAGACAGTCATGTGTTTATTGTACCTGTGTGTGTTTTCTCTAGCTGCCCCAACCCAGCATGGTAACACAGTGTTCTTCCAAACTGTCGTAAACAGGATTGATCCCCTGCTGACTTCTGTGGAGCTTCCACACACACACCCACACGATAGGGCCTGTCTGTAAAGTCAATCAGAGAGACCACAGACTCATCCGTCCATCTGTGTTAGTGCTGTCTCTCTCTGTGTGTGTGTGTGTGTGTGTGTGTGTGTGTGTGTCTGTGTTTGTTTAACTATCCTTGTGGGTACAAGAAGTCCTCACAAGGATAGTAAAACAAGGACAATTCGGACAAGTGGGGACATTTTGCCAGTCCCCACGACGAAAAACACAATTTTAGGCTTAGAGGTTAGTTACGGTTAGGTTTTGGGTCGGAGTTAGGGTTAGATATAGTTTAAGGGTTTGACTTGGGATTAAGGTTAGGTTTAGGGTTAGGGTTAGGAGTACAGTGGAGTACAGTGTACTCTAACAGTAGTTAGTCCTAACAGCTACAGTGTGGAGTATAGGGACTAGTTAGTCCTAACAGCTACAGTGTGGAGTATAGGAACTAGTTAGTCCTAACAGCTACAGTGTGGAGTATAGACACTAGTTAGTCCTAACAGCTACAGTGTGGAGTATAGGGACTAGTTAGTCCTAACAGCTACAGTGTGGAGTATAGGGACTAGTTAGTCCTAACAGCTACAGTGTGGAGTATTTTTTAGACTAGTTAGTCCTAACGGAAGGAAACAGCTACAGTGTGGAGTATAGGGACTAGTTAGTCCTAACAGCTACAGTGTGGAGTATAGACACTAGTTAGTCTTAACAGAAGGAAACGACTACAGTGTGGAGTATAGACACTAGTTAGTTCTAACAGCTACAGTGTGGAGTATAGACACTAGTTAGTCTTAACAGAAGGAAACGACTACAGTGTGGAGTATAGACACTAGTTAGTTCTAACAGCTACAGTGTGGAGTATAGGGACTGGTTAGTCCTAACGGAAGGAAACAGCTACAGTGTGGAGTATAGACACTAGTTAGTCTTAACAGAAGGAAAAGACTACAGTGTGGAGTATAGGGACTAGTTAGTCCTAACAGCTACAGTGTGGAGTATAGACACTAGTTAGTCCTAACGGCTACAGTGTGGAGTATAGGGACTAGTTAGTCCTAACGGAAGGAAACAGCTACAGTGTGGAGTATAGACACTAGTTAGTCCTAACAGCTACAGTGTGGAGTATAGACACTAGTTAGTCCTAACAGCTACAGTGTGGAGTATAGGAACTAGTTAGTCCTAACAGCTACAGTGTGGAGTATAGACACTAGTTAGTCCTAACAGCTACAGTGTGGAGTATAGACACTAGTTAGTCCTAACAGCTACAGTGTGGAGTATAGGAACTAGTTAGTCCTAACAGCTACAGTGTGGAGTATAGACACTAGTTAGTCTTAACAGAAGGAAACGACTACAGTGTGGAGTATAGACACTAGTTAGTCCTAACAGCTACAGTGTGGTGTATAGACACTAGTTAGTCCTAACAGAAGGAAACGACTACAGTGTGGAGTATAGACACTAGTTAGTCCTAACAGCTACAGTGTGGAGTATAGGAACTAGTTAGTCCTAACAGCTACAGTGTGGAGTATAGACACTAGTTAGTCTTAACAGAAGGAAACGACTACAGTGTGGAGTATAGACACTAGTTAGTCCTAACAGCTACAGTGTGGAGTATAGGAACTAGTTAGTCCTAACAGCTACAGTGTGGTGTATAGACACTAGTTAGTCCTAACAGCTACAGTGTGGAGTATAGGGACTAGTTAGTCCTAACAGCTACAGTGTGGTGTATAGACACTAGTTAGTCTTAACAGAAGGAAACGACTACAGTGTGGAGTATAGACACTAGTTAGTCCTAACAGCTACAGTGTGGAGTATAGACACTAGTTAGTCCTAACAGCTACAGTGTGGTGTATAGACACTAGTTAGTCCTAACGGAAGGAAACAGCTACAGTGTGGAGTATAGGAACTAGTTAGTCCTAACAGCTACAGTGTGGTGTATAGACACTAGTTAGTCCTAACGGAAGGAAACAGCTACAGTGTGGAGTATAGACACACAAAAATAAGGAAAGTATAAATGTCAGAAATGGAAAACAAGATGAAAATGTTCCCTTTAACTGTTCATAGTGTATATATAATCATATAAAAACAACAAACCCCTTCTAAAGTAAAGCTCAGCTAGACTGAGGAGTCATATTCATGCTGCAGTACTTTTTCTCACAAATATACACTAACTTTTATAAACCATGGAAGATGTTCAGAAAACCTTGCTACCACATTACTGTAAATGTACATTTGTACAATGTTTTTATTAAATAAAAATGAAGGTTGTAGATTGGATGGATCCATGCATCATACTCCATTTATAGATGTTAAGGGTGTCAGGAGACGAGACAGAAGCAAACAGGTGGTGAATCTACCATGACATTAAGTTGAATAAACCCTCACCAGCCAGCGTCTATAAACACTAAAGCGTCATTAGTCAGAAGACAACCAATAAATGTCCCTTTATTGCTTGATAGGAATACACATTTGAATTTTGTATAGAACCCTTATAGTGTTCCTGAAATAGAACCCTTATAGTGTTCCTGAAATAGAACCCTTATAGTGTTCCTGAAATAGAACCCTTATAGGGTTCCTGAAATAGAATCCTTATAGTGTTCCTGAAATAGAACCCTTAGTGTTCCTGAAATAGAACCCTTATAGTGTTCCTGAAATAGAACCCTTATAGTGTTCCTGAAATAGAACCCTTATAGTGTTCCTGAAATAGAACCCTTATAGTGTTCCTGAAATAGAACCCTTATAGTGTTCCTGAAATAGAACCCTTATAGTGTTCCTGAAATAGAACCCTTATAGTGTTCCTGAAATAGAAACCTTATAGTGTTCCTGAAATAGAACCCTTATAGTGTTCCTGAAATAGAACCCTTATAGTGTTCCTGAAATAGAACCCTTATAGTGTTCCTGAAATAGAACCCTTATAGTGTTCCTGAAATAGAACCCTTATAGTGTTCCTGAAATCAGATCCTTTAAGTAAAAGTCAAACACACTTAACCTGAACTTCTGACCCGAGTGGATGGTTGAGGGTTGAAATTAAAGGATGTTATGGTTTGAGGGGGGAATTCAAGAAAATTACATTTTATTTTAGGACTTATTTTCAAGACTTTGTATATATCATGTTTACTTTCCTTATAGCATTCATTACCTGTCTAAATATGTGTAAATATGTGTAAATATGTCTCTGGTCAAAGGTTGAAACTGAATCCCTATAAAGGAAGCCGGGCGGCAGGGTAGCCTAGTGGTTAGAGTTGGACTAGTAACCGGAAGGTTGCAAGTTCAAACCCCCGAGCTGACAAGGTACAAATCTGTTGTTCTGCCCCTGAACAGGCAGTTAACCCACAGTTCCTAGGCTGTCATTGAAAATAAGAATGTGTTCTTAACTGACTTAACTAACTGCCTGGTTAAATAAAGGTAAAATAAATTTTTAAAAAGCCCATCTCTATGATTAATGTATGTATCCTTTATTTAAACAGGGAGGAAACATTGAGTCTGATATCTCTTTTTCAAGTGAGTCTTAATACAGTCAGTTCATTCATAAAGGCTAGAACAGTGTTCCTCATTCCTGGTCCTCCAGTACCCCCAACAGTGTTCCCCAACCCTGGTCCTCCAGTACCCCATCCCTGGTCCTCCAGTACCCCAACAGTGTTCCCCATCCCTGGTCCTCCAGTACCCCAACAGTGTTCCCATCCCTGGTCCTCCAGTACCCCAACAGTGTTCCCATTCCTGGTCCTCCAGTACCCCCAACAGTGTTCCCCAACCCTGGTCCTCCAGTACCCCCAACAGTGTTCCCCATCCCTGGTCCTCCAGTACCCCCAACAGTGTTCCCCATCCCTGGTCCTCCAGTACCCCCAACAGTGTTCCTCATTCCTGGTCCTCCAGTACCCCCAACAGTGTTCCCCAACCCTGGTCCTCCAGTACCCCAACAGTGTTCCCATCCCTGGTCCTCCAGTACCCCAACAGTGTTCCTCATCCCTGGTCCTCCAGTACCTCCAACAGTGTTCCCATCCCTGGTCCTCCAGTACCTCCAACAGTGTTCCCCATCCCTGGTCCTCCAGTACCCCAACAGTGTTCCTCATCCCTGGTCCTCCAGTACCTCCAACAGTGTTCCCATCCCTGGTCCTCCAGTACCTCCAACAGTGTTCCCCATCCCTGGTCCTCCAGTACCCCAACAGTGTTCCTCATTCCTGGTCCTCTAGTACCCCAACAGTGTTCCCCAACCCTGGTCCTCCAGTACCCCAACAGTGTTCCCATCCCTGGTCCTCCAGTACCCCAACAGTGTTCCTCATCCCTGGTCCTTCAGTACCCCAACAGTGTTCCCATCCCTGGTCCTTCAGTACCCCAACAGTGTTCCCCAACCCTGGTCCTCCAGTACCCCAACAGTGTTCCCATCCCTGGTCCTCCAGTACCCCAACAGTGTTCCCCAACCCTGGTCCTCCAGTACCCCAACAGTGTTCCCATCCCTGGTCCTCCAGTACCCCAACAGTGTTCCCCAACCCTGGTCCTCCAGTACCCCAACAGTGTTCCCATCCCTGGTCCTCCAGTACCCCAACAGTGTTCCCCAACCCTGGTCCTCCAGTACCCCAACAGTGTTCCCATCCCTGGTCCTCCAGTACCCCAACAGTGTTCCCCAACCCTGGTCCTCCAGTACCCCAACAGTGTTCCCCAACCCCATCCCTGGTCCTTCAGTACCCCAACAGTGTTCCTTATCCCTGGTCCTCCAGTACCCCCAACAGTGTTCCTTATCCCTGGTCCTCCAGTACCCCCAACAGTGTTCCTTATCCCTGGTCCTCCAGTACCCCAACAGTGTTCCCCAACCCTGGTCCTCCAGTACCCCCAACAGAACACACTTTCATTGTAGCCCTTGACAGGTGCATCAAAGCTGGGACCGAGAGACTGAAAAACAGCTTCTATCTCAAAGTCATCAGGTACCACTCGGCTACTCAACACTGCACCTTAGAGGCTGCTGCCCTATATACATAGATAAGGAATCACTGACCACTTTAATAATGTTTACATACTGCTTTACTCATCTCATGTGTAAATACTATATTCTATTCTACTGTATTTTAGTCAATGCCACTCTGAAATTGCTCAATCTACTATATATATTTCTATATTCCATTATTTTACTTTTAGATGTGTATTGTTGTGAATTGTTAAATACTACTGCCCTGTTAGAGCTAGAAATACAAGCATTTAGTTAGATACTACTGCCCTGTTAGAGCTAGAAATACAAGCATTTAGTTAGATACTACTGCCCTGTTAGAGCTAGAAATACAAGCATTAGATACTACTGCCCTGTTAGAGCTAGAAATACAAGCATTTAGTTAGATATTACTGCCCTGTTAGAGCTAGAAATACAAGCATTAGATACTACTGCCCTGTTAGAGCTAGAAATACAAGCATTTAGTTAGATATTACT
This sequence comes from Oncorhynchus kisutch, assembly GCF_002021735.2. Lineage (NCBI taxonomy): Eukaryota > Metazoa > Chordata > Actinopteri > Salmoniformes > Salmonidae > Oncorhynchus > Oncorhynchus kisutch. Next base: position 5,927,732 of record NC_034181.2, read on the forward strand.
GCCCTGTTAGAGCTAGAAATACAAGCATTAGATACTACTGCCCTGTTAGAGCTAGAAATACAAGCATTAGATATTACTGCCCTGTTAGAGCTAGAAATACAAGCATTAGATATTACTGCCCTGTTAGAGCTAGAAATACAAGCATTTAGTTAGATATTACTGCCCTGTTAGAGCTAGAAACACAAGCATTTAGTTAGATATTACTGCCCTGTTAGAGCTAGAAACACAAGCATTTAGTTAGATACTACTGCCCTGTTAGAGCTAGAAACACAAGCATTTAGTTAGATACTACTGCACTGTTAGAGCTAGAAATACAAGCATTAGATATTACTGCCCTGTTAGAGCTAGAAATACAAGCATTAGATATTACTGCCCTGTTAGAGCTAGGAACACAAGCATTTAGTTAGATATTACTGCACTGTTAGAGCTAGAAATACAAGCATTTAGTTAGATACTACTGCCCTGTTGGAGCTAGAAATACAAGCATTTAGTTAGATACTACTGCACTGTTGGAGCTAGAAATACAAGCATTTAGTTAGATACTACTGCCCTGTTAGAGCTAGAAATACAAGCATTTAGTTAGATACTACTGCCCTGTTAGAGCTAGAAATACAAGCATTTAGTTAGATACTACTGCCCTGTTAGAGCTAGAAATACAAGCATTTAGTTAGATACTACTGCACTGTTAGAGCTAGAAATACAAGCATTTAGTTAGATACTACTGCCCTGTTAGAGCTAGAAATACAAGCATTTAGTTAGATACTACTGCCCTGTTAGAGCTAGAAATACAAGCATTTAGTTAGATATTACTGCCCTGTTAGAGCTAGAAATACAAGCATTAGATACTACTGCCCTGTTAGAGCTAGAAATACAAGCATTAGATACTACTGCCCTGTTAGAGCTAGAAATACAAGCATTAGATACTACTGCCCTGTTAGAGCTAGAAATACAAGCATTAGATACTACTGCCCTGTTAGAGCTAGAAATACAAGCATTAAATACTACTGCCCTGTTAGAGCTAGAAATACAAGCATTAGATACTACTGCCCTGTTAGAGCTAGAAATACAAGCATTAGATACTACTGCCCTGTTAGAGCTAGAAATACAAGCATTAGATACTACTGCCCTGTTAGAGCTAGAAATACAAGCATTAGATACTACTGCCCTGTTAGAGCTAGAAATACAAGCATTAGATACTACTGCCCTGTTAGAGCTAGAAATACAAGCATTAAATACTACTGCCCTGTTAGAGCTAGAAATACAAGCATTAGATACTACTGCCCTGTTAGAGCTAGAAATACAAGCATTTAGTTAGATACTACTGCCCTGTTAGAGCTAGAAATACAAGCATTTAGTTAGATACTACTGCCCTGTTAGAGCTAGAAATACAAGCATTTAGTTAGATACTACTGCCCTGTTAGAGCTAGAAATACAAGCATTTAGTTAGATACTACTGCCCTGTTAGAGCTAGAAATACAAGCATTTAGTTAGATACTACTGCCCTGTTAGAGCTAGAAATACAAGCATTTAGTTAGATATTACTGCCCTGTTAGAGCTAGAAATACAAGCATTTAGTTAGATACTACTGCCCTGTTAGAGCTAGAAATACAAGCATTAGATATTACTGCCCTGTTAGAGCTAGAAATACAAGCATTAGATATTACTGCCCTGTTAGAGCTAGAAATACAAGCATTAGATATTACTGCACTGTTGGAGCTAGAAATACAAGCATTTAGTTAGATATTACTGCCCTGTTAGAGCTAGAAATACAAGCATTTAGTTAGATATTACTGCCCTGTTAGAGCTAGAAATACAAGCATTTAGTTAGATACTACTGCACTGTTGGAGCTAGGAACACAAGCATTTAGTTAGATATTACTGCACTGTTGGAGCTAGAAATACAAGCATTAGATACTACTGCACTGTTGGAGCTAGAAATACAAGCATTTAGTTAGATATTACTGCCCTGTTAGAGCTAGAAATACAAGCATTTAGTTAGATATTACTGCCCTGTTAGAGCTAGAAATACAAGCATTAGATACTACTGCACTGTTGGAGCTAGAAATACAAGCATTAGATACTACTGCCCTGTTAGAGCTAGAAACACAAGCATTTAGTTAGATACTACTGCACTGTTGGAGCTAGGAACACAAGCATTTAGTTAGATATTACTGCACTGTTGGAGCTAGAAATACAAGCATTAGATACTACTGCACTGTTGGAGCTAGAAATACAAGCATTTAGTTAGATATTACTGCCCTGTTAGAGCTAGAAATACAAGCATTTAGTTAGATATTACTGCCCTGTTAGAGCTAGAAATACAAGCATTTAGTTAGATACTACTGCCCTGTTAGAGCTAGAAATACAAGCATTTAGTTAGATATTACTGCCCTGTTAGAGCTAGAAACACAAGCATTTAGTTAGATATTACTGCCCTGTTAGAGCTAGAAACACAAGCATTTAGTTAGATACTACTGCACTGTTGGAGCTAGAAACACAAGCATTTAGTTAGATATTACTGCACTGTTGGAGCTAGAAACACAAGCATTTAGTTAGATATTACTGCACTGTTGGAGCTAGAAACACAAGCATTTAGTTAGATATTACTGCCCTGTTAGAGCTAGAAACACAAGCATTTAGTTAGATACTACTGCACTGTTGGAGCTAGAAACACAAGCATTTAGTTAGATATTACTGCACTGTTGGAGCTAGAAACACAAGCATTTAGTTAGATATTACTGCCCTGTTAGAGCTAGAAACACAAGCATTTAGTTAGATACTACTGCACTGTTGGAGCTAGAAACACAAGCATTTAGTTAGATACTACTGCACTGTTGGAGCTAGAAACACAAGCATTTAGTTAGATATTACTGCACTGTTGGAGCTAGAAACACAAGCATTTAGTTAGATATTACTGCACTGTTGGAGCTAGGAACACAAGCATTTAGTTAGATACTACTGCCCTGTTAGAGCTAGAAACACAAGCATTTAGTTAGATATTACTGCACTGTTAGAGCTAGAAACACAAGCATTTAGTTAGATATTACTGCACTGTTGGAGCTAGGAACACAAGCATTTAGTTAGATACTACTGCACTGTTGGAGCTAGAAACACAAGCATTTAGTTAGATATTACTGCACTGTTGGAGCTAGGAACACAAGCATTTAGTTAGATACTACTGCACTGTTGGAGCTAGAAACACAAGCATTTAGTTAGATATTACTGCCCTGTTGGAGCTAGAAACACAAGCATTTAGTTAGATACAACTGCACTGTTAGAGCTAGGAACACAAGCATTTAGTTAGATACTACTGCCCTGTTGGAGCTAGAAACACAAGCATTTAGTTAGATACTACTGCCCTGTTAGAGCTAGGAACACAAGCATTTAGTTAGATACTACTGCACTGTTGGAGCTAGAAACACAAGCATTTAGTTAGACACTACTGCCCTGTTGGAGCTAGAAACACAAGCATTTAGTTAGATACTACTGCACTGTTAGAGCTAGGAACACAAGCATTTAGTTAGATACTACTGCCCTGTTGGAGCTAGAAACACAAGCATTAGATACTACTGCACTGTTGGAGCTAGAAACACAAGCATTTAGTTAGATATTACTGCACTGTTGGAGCTAGGAACACAAGCATTTAGTTAGATATTACTGCACTGTTGGAGCTAGAAACACAAGCATTAGATATTACTGCACTGTTGGAGCTAGAAACACAAGCATTTAGTTAGATATTACTGCCCTGTTAGAGCTAGAAACACAAGCATTTAGTTAGATACTACTGCACTGTTGGAGCTAGAAACACAAGCATTTAGTTAGATACTACTGCACTGTTGGAGCTAGAAACACAAGCATTTAGTTAGATATTACTGCACTGTTGGAGCTAGAAACACAAGCATTTAGTTAGATATTACTGCACTGTTGGAGCTAGGAACACAAGCATTTAGTTAGATACTACTGCCCTGTTAGAGCTAGAAACACAAGCATTTAGTTAGATATTACTGCACTGTTAGAGCTAGAAACACAAGCATTTAGTTAGATATTACTGCACTGTTGGAGCTAGGAACACAAGCATTTAGTTAGATACTACTGCACTGTTGGAGCTAGAAACACAAGCATTTAGTTAGATATTACTGCACTGTTGGAGCTAGGAACACAAGCATTTAGTTAGATACTACTGCACTGTTGGAGCTAGAAACACAAGCATTTAGTTAGATATTACTGCCCTGTTGGAGCTAGAAACACAAGCATTTAGTTAGATACAACTGCACTGTTAGAGCTAGGAACACAAGCATTTAGTTAGATACTACTGCCCTGTTAGAGCTAGGAACACAAGCATTTAGTTAGATACTACTGCACTGTTGGAGCTAGAAACACAAGCATTTAGTTAGACACTACTGCCCTGTTGGAGCTAGAAACACAAGCATTTAGTTAGATACTACTGCACTGTTAGAGCTAGGAACACAAGCATTTAGTTAGATACTACTGCCCTGTTGGAGCTAGAAACACAAGCATTAGATACTACTGCACTGTTGGAGCTAGAAACACAAGCATTTAGTTAGATATTACTGCACTGTTGGAGCTAGGAACACAAGCATTTAGTTAGATATTACTGCACTGTTGGAGCTAGAAACACAAGCATTAGATATTACTGCACTGTTGGAGCTAGGAACACAAGCATTTAGTTAGATATTACTGCCCTGTTGGAGCTAGAAACACAAGCATTTAGTTAGATATTACTGCCCTGTTGGAGCTAGAAACACAAGCATTTAGTTAGATACTACTGCACTGTTAGAGCTAGGAACACAAGCATTTAGTTAGATACTACTGCCCTGTTGGAGCTAGAAACACAAGCATTTAGTTAGATACTACTGCCCTGTTAGAGCTAGGAACACAAGCATTTAGTTAGATACTACTGCACTTTTGGAGCTAGAAACACAAGCATTTAGTTAGATACTACTGCCCTGTTGGAGCTAGAAACACAAGCATTTAGTTAGATACTACTGCACTGTTAGAGCTAGGAACACAAGCATTTAGTTAGATACTACTGCCCTGTTGGAGCTAGAAACACAAGCATTAGATACTACTGCACTGTTGGAGCTAGAAACACAAGCATTTAGTTAGATATTACTGCACTGTTGGAGCTAGGAACACAAGCATTTAGTTAGATATTACTGCACTGTTGGAGCTAGAAACACAAGCATTAGATATTACTGCACTGTTGGAGCTAGGAACACAAGCATTTAGTTAGATATTACTGCCCTGTTGGAGCTAGAAACACAAGCATTTAGTTATATATTACTGCACTGTTGGAGCTAGGAACACAAGCATTAGATACTACTGCACTGTTGGAGCTAGGAACACAAGCATTAGATACTACTGCACTGTTGGAGCTAGGAACACAAGCATTAGATACTACTGCACTGTTGGAGCTAGGAACACAAGCATTAGATACTACTGCACTGTTGGAGCTAGGAACACAAGCATTAGATACTACTGCACTGTTGGAGCTAGGAACACAAGCATTAGATACTACTGCACTGTTGGAGCTAGGAACACAAGCATTAGATACTACTGCACTGTTGGAGCTAGGAACACAAGCATTTAGTTAGATATTACTGCACTGTTGGAGCTAGGAACACAAGCATTTAGTTAGATACTACTGCACTGTTGGAGCTAGGAACACAAGCATTTAGTTAGATATTACTGCACTGTTGGAGCTAGGAACACAAGCATTTAGTTAGATACTACTGCACTGTTGGAGCTAGGAACACAAGCATTTAGTTAGATACTACTGCACTGTTGGAGCTAGGAACACAAGCATTTAGTTAGATATTACTGCACTGTTGGAGCTAGGAACACAAGCATTTAGTTAGATATTACTGCACTGTTGGAGCTAGGAACACAAGCATTTAGTTAGATATTACTGCACTGTTGGAGCTAGGAACACAAGCATTTAGTTAGATACTACTGCACTGTTGGAGCTAGGAACACAAGCATTTAGTTAGATATTACTGCACTGTTGGAGCTAGGAACACAAGCATTTAGTTAGATATTACTGCACTGTTGGAGCTAGGAACACAAGCATTTAGTTAGATATTACTGCACTGTTGGAGCTAGGAACACAAGCATTTAGTTAGATATTACTGCACTGTTGGAGCTAGGAACACAAGCATTTAGTTAGATACTACTGCACTGTTGGAGCTAGGAACACAAGCATTTAGTTAGATATTACTGCACTGTTGGAGCTAGGAACACAAGCATTTAGTTAGATACTACTGCACTGTTGGAGCTAGGAACACAAGCATTTAGTTAGATATTACTGCACTGTTGGAGCTAGGAACACAAGCATTTAGTTAGATATTACTGCACTGTTGGAGCTAGGAACACAAGCATTTAGTTAGATACTACTGCACTGTTGGAGCTAGGAACACAAGCATTTAGTTAGATATTACTGCACTGTTGGAGCTAGGAACACAAGCATTTAGTTAGATACTACTGCACTGTTGGAGCTAGGAACACAAGCATTTAGTTAGATATTACTGCACTGTTGGAGCTAGGAACACAAGCATTTAGTTAGATATTACTGCACTGTTGGAGCTAGGAACACAAGCATTTAGTTAGATATTACTGCACTGTTGGAGCTAGGAACACAAGCATTTAGTTAGATATTACTGCACTGTTGGAGCTAGGAACACAAGCATTTAGTTAGATATTACTGCACTGTTGGAGCTAGGAACACAAGCATTTAGTTAGATACTACTGCACTGTTGGAGCTAGGAACACAAGCATTTAGTTAGATATTACTGCACTGTTGGAGCTAGGAACACAAGCATTTAGTTAGATACTACTGCACTGTTGGAGCTAGGAACACAAGCATTTAGTTAGATATTACTGCACTGTTGGAGCTAGGAACACAAGCATTTAGTTAGATATTACTGCACTGTTGGAGCTAGGAACACAAGCATTTAGTTAGATACTACTGCACTGTTGGAGCTAGGAACACAAGCATTTAGTTAGATATTACTGCACTGTTGGAGCTAGGAACACAAGCATTTAGTTAGATACTACTGCACTGTTGGAGCTAGGAACACAAGCATTTAGTTAGATATTACTGCACTGTTGGAGCTAGGAACACAAGCATTTAGTTAGATATTACTGCACTGTTGGAGCTAGGAACACAATCATTTAGTTAGATATTACTGCACTGTTGGAGCTAGGAACACAAGCATTTAGTTAGATACTACTGCACTGTTGGAGCTAGGAACACAAGCATTTAGTTAGATATTACTGCACTGTTGGAGCTAGGAACACAAGCATTTAGTTAGATACTACTGCACTGTTGGAGCTAGGAACACAAGCATTTAGTTAGATACTACTGCACTGTTGGAGCTAGGAACACAAGCATTTAGTTAGATACTACTGCACTGTTAGAGCTAGGAACACAAGCATTTAGTTAGATATTACTGTTGGAGCTAGGAACACAAGCATTTAGTTAGATATTACTGCACTGTTGGAGCTAGAAACACAAGCATTTAGTTAGATATTACTGCACTGTTGGAGCTAGGAACACAAGCATTTAGTTAGATATTACTGACTGTTGGAGCTAGGAACACAAGCATTTAGTTAGATATTACTGTACTGTTGGAGCTAGGAACACAAACATTTAGTTACACCCTCAATAACATCTACTAAATATGTGTATGTGACCAATACATTTTATTTGAAGACAATGCAGGAGTGGCTTCGGGGCAAGACTCTGAATGTCCATGAATGACCCCCCGGACTTGAACCCGATCGAACATCTCTGGAGAGACCTGAAAATAGCTGTGCAGCGACGCTCCCCATCCAACCAGACAGATCTTTAGAGGATCTGTAGAGAAGAATGGGACAAACTCCCCAAATAGAGGTGTGCCAAGCTTGTAGCGTCGTACCCAAGAAGACACGATGCTGTAATTGTTACCAAAGGTGCAAAGTACCGAGTAAATGTTCTGAATACTTACAAATCAAAATCAAATCAAATTTATTTATATAGCCCTTCGTACATCAGCTGATATCTCAAAGTGCTGTACAGAAACCCAGCCTAAAACCCCAAACAGCAAGCAATGCAGGTGTAGAAGCAGTAAGTAAATTTACAGTAAGTAAATGTGATATTTCTGTATTTTATTTTTAATACATTCGCAAACATTTCTAAAAAATGTTTTTGCTTTGTCATTATGGGCTAGTGTGTGTAGATTGATAAGGAAACAAAAAAATAATTTAACCCATTTTACAATAAGGCTGTAACATAACACAATGTGGAAATTCAAGGGGTCTGAATACTTTCTGAATGCTCGGCCCTGGGGGCATTGTGATGTTTATTATTTTTTTGACGAAGGGGAAAAAGTGCTTCCTACTGGCCGCCCAACACCACTTCCAGCAGCATCTATTCTCCCATCCAGGACCATCCAGGACCATCCAGGACCAACCAGGACCATCCAGGACCAACCAGGACGAACCAGGACCATCCAGGACCATCCAGGACCAACCGGGACCATCCAGGACCAAACAGGACCAACCAGGACCATCCAGGACCAACCAGGACCATCCAGGACCAAACAGGACCAACCAGGACTATCCAGGACCATCCAGGACCAAACAGGACCAACCAGGACCACCCAGGACCATCCAGGACCATCCAGGACCAAACAGGACCAACCAGGACCATCCAGGACCAAACAGGACCAACCAGGACCATCCAGGACCAACCAGGACCATCCAGGACCAACCAGGACCAACCAGGACCATCCGTGATTAGGTTCAGATGCTGTAGACCAATCAGAGAATATCTAATCCAATTGTGTTGTATACATTATTTATATATATATTTTTTAATTGTTCAATGGTTGATGTAGTTAGTATATTACAATTCCTCTCATCTATAACGCGACTCGAACGAGACGTTTCTTCACTCAGATTTTGAAGTGTGAAAACTTTTTTTATTTTGAAAACTTAAGATGTCCACTGAGATAACAACAAAAATAAACAAAGGTCCAATATTTACCATGGTAACACTGTTTGTCACACACACACACACACACACACACACACACACACACACACACACACACACACACACACACACACACACACACACACACACACACACACACACACACACACACACACACACCCCTCTGAGACGTTCATATGTAAACACCCAGCCAGCCGTGCTGCTAGCTAGACCACGCATGCAAATTTACACAGATTTATCCTGTTGTACAATTTAACAAATGACTTAACAGATCTAATCTCAGTTAACTGGAAACCCTGCTACAGGTCATGAATAAAACATTCAAACATACCCTCCCTCCTCTCTCCTCTACCTCTCCCTCCTCCTCTCCCTCCTCCTCTCTCCTCCTCTCCTCTCCTCTCTCTACTCTACCTCTCTCTCCTATTCTACCTCTCCCTCCTCCTCTCCTCTACCTCTCTCTCCTCCTCTCTCCTCTACCTCTCTCTCCTCCTCTCTCCTCTACTCCTCCCCCTCTCTTACTCCTCCCCCTCTCCCTCTCTCCCTCCTATACTCCTCTCCCTCTCTCCCTCCTCCCCCCTGTACTCCTCCACTACCCCTCTCCCTCCTCCCCTCTCTACTCCTCCCCCTCTCCCCTCTCCCTCCTCCCCTCTCTACTCCTCCCCCCTCCCCTCTCCCTCCTCCCTCCTTACATGGAGGGGGAATATTTTAACTTCTTGAGGCCAATAACACAATACTATTTCTACCTCTACTACTGTACTGTACAAAATACATTGTTTAATTGAGCTAAATTATGTCTCTCCTAGTCTGAATTAACATAATGCATCAACAGCTTCTAGTGTCTCTAGGGTCCAGGGATAAAGTAGCAATCCATAACCAAACACAAAGACGTCACGGTGGGATAACATAACCACGGGGTTGGTTCTGTGGTCGTTTCAGTTGCACGCACGCACACACACACGCATGCACGCACGCACACACACACACACACACACACACACACGGACTATTGAACACGGAGCCTAATGGACGATTGAACACGGAGCCTAATGGTCTGTTGAACACGAAGCCTAATGGTCTGTTGAACACGGAGCCTAATGGTCTGTTGAACACGGAGCCTAATGGTCTGTTGAACACGGAGCCTAATGGTCTGTTGAACACGGAGCCTAATGGTCTGTTGAACACGGAGCCTAATGGTCTGTTGAACACGGAGCCTAATGGTCTGTTGAACACGGAGCCTAATGGTCTGTTGAACACGGAGCCTAATGGTCTGTTGAACACGGAGCCTAATGGTCTGTTGAACACGGAGCCTAATGGTCTGTTGAACACGGAGCCTAATGGTCTGTTGAACACGGAGCCTAATGGTCTGTTGAACACGGAGCCTAATGGACTATTGAATATGGAGTCTGATGGACTATTGAATATGGAGCCTAATGGTCTGTTGAACACGGAGCCTAATGGTCTGTTGAATATGGAGCCTAATGGTCTATTGAATATGGAGCCTAATGGACTATTGAATATGGAGCCTAATAGACTATTGCATATGGAGCCTAATGGTCTATTGAATATGGAGTCTGATGGACTATTGAACACGGAGCCTAATGGACTATTGAATATGGAGCCTGATGGACTATTGAACACGGAGCCTAATGGACTATTGAATATGGAGCCTAATGGACTATTGAATATGGAGCCTAATGGACTATTGAATATGGAGCCTTTGGACTATGGTCTAATGTAGTGCACCATATAGAGAATAGGGTGCATCCAAACACTCACACAGGAAGGTCAGAAAGTAGACGAAGAGTTCACTTTCCGTTGCTTCACATACAGGTGTACTATCTTCAGTAATTGCAGTTTGAGGTTTAAAAAGGCTTCCACTTTAAAATGTCAGACCCCTACAAAAACTGCCATGAATTATAATCCACATTATAATTCAAAATTCCTGTTGCTGTCAGGATTATCTTTTTGCTGTGAGAAACTGGTCAAATTAAAACCTGTCTAGGACTGGGGTTCTGCTAGCGGAAAACAAATCAAAGAGAAATTTCAGAAATCAAATTTCTGAAACATACAAGGATTAGGCACCATTCTAAAGATAAAACTCAATCCAGCCACAGTGTCTGATTTCAAAAATGCTTTACAGCGAAAGCTCCACAAACGACAGCTGGGGTAGAGAACTGAAAGCTTTGCAGAGAGCAGACTAGACAGTCCAATCAAAGCCCTGACAGCCTGTCAGGTGTCCTCAGCTGACTCTATGATCCAATCAAAGCCCTGACAGTCCATCACAGTGTCCTCAGCTGACACTACGGTCCAATCAAAGCCCTGACCATCTGTCAGGTGTCCTCAGCTGACACTACGGTCCAATCAAAGCCCTGACCATCTGTCAGGTGTCCTCAGCTGACTCTATGGTCCAATCAAAGCCCTGCCAGTATGTCACTGTGTCCTGAGCCGACACTATGGTCCAATCAAAGCCCTGCCAGTATGTCACTGTGTCCTGAGCCGACACTATGGTCCAATCAAAGCCCTGACAGTTTATCACGGTGTCCTCAGCCGCAACTATGGTCCAATCAAAGCCCTGACAGTTTATCACGGTGTCCTCAGCCGCAACTATGGTCCAATCAACTATGGTCCAAATCTCATAAATCAAATTTCTCAAACATACAAGGATTAGGCACCATTTTAAAGATAAAACTCAATCCAGCCACAGTGTCTGATTTCAAAAATGCTTTACAGCGAAAGCACCACAAACGATTATGTTAGGTCACCACCAACTCACAGAAAAACCCAGCCATTTTTCCAGCCAAAGAGAGGAGTCACAAAAAGCACAAATAGAGATAAAATGATTCACTAACCTTTGATGATCTTCATCAGATGACACTCATAGGACTTCATGTTACACAATACATGTATGTTTTCTTCGGTAAAGTTCATATTTATATTATATTTATAATCTTATTTTACATTGGTGTGTTAAGTTCAATAGTTCCAAAACATGCAGTGATATTGCAGAGAGCCACATGAATTCACAGAAATACTCATTATAAATGTTGATAAAAATTCAAGTGTTATGCATGGAACTTTAGATGCACTTCTCCTTAATGCAACCGCTGTGTCAGATTTTTTAAAAAACTTTACGGAAAAAGCATAATCTGAGATCGGCGCTCAGAGCCCAAACCAGCCAGAGAAATATCTGCCATGTTGGGTAGTCAACATTAGTCATAAATAGCATTATAAATATACACTTATCTTTGATGATCTTCATCAGAATGCACTCCCATGAATCACAGTTCTACAATAAATGCTTGTTTTGTTCGATAATGCCCATCATTTATGTCCATTTATGTCCAAATAGCTTCTTTTGTTAGGGCGTTTGGTAAACAAATCCAAAAGTGCGTTCAGGTCCAATCGGACGAAAAGTTCAAAAGTTATATTACAGGTCGAATAAACTTGTCAAACTAAGTATAGAATCAATCTTTAGGATGTTTTACCATAAATGTTCAATAATGTTCCAACCGGAGAATTCCATTGTCTGTAGAAAAGCAATGGAACGGTGAAATGCGTGTGACTGAGAACGAGACTGCTGGCAGACCCCTTAGTCAAACAGCTCCCATCCGGCCCCCCTTCACACAAGAAGCCTGAAACAACGTTCTAAAGACGGTTGACATCTAGTGGAAGCCTTAGGAAGTGCAACATAACCCATATCCCACTGTGAATTCGGGCTGAGTTAAAAAACTACAAACCTCAGATTTCCTGCTTCCTGTTTGGATTTTTTCTCAGGTTTTTGCCTGCCATATGAGTTCTGTTATACTCACAGACATCATTCAAACAGTTTTAGAAACTTCAGAGTGTTTTCTATCCAATACTAATAATAATATGCATATATTAGCATCTGGGACTGAGTAGGAGGCAGTTTACTCTGGGCGCTATTCATCCAAAAGTGAAGAGCTCATCTGTAAAAAAAAAAAAATGGTTTGTTTCAGGGAGACAGCTGGGGTAGAGAACTGAAAGCTTTGCAGAGAGCAGACTAGACAGTCCAATCAAAGCGTCTGTCAGGTGTCCTCAGCTGACACTATGGTCCAATCAAAGCCCTGACAGCCTGTCAGGTGTCCTCAGCTGACTCTATGGTCCAATCAAAGCCCTGACAGTCTATCATGGTGCCCTCAGCCAACCAATCAAAGCCCTGTTCCTATATTATTCTGTTTTACATTTATGACGTCAGCTGCTTGGAATAGTTTACTTCCATTGTAAAGTACGTTAAACCTCTCTGGGATAGGGGGCGGTATTTTCACGTCCGGATGAAAAGCGTGCCCAAAGTAAACTGCCTGTTACTCAGGACCAGAAGCTAGGATATGCATATTAATATTAAAACACTCTGAAGTTTCTAAAACTGTTTGAATAATGTCTGTGAGTATAACAGAACTTATTTGGCAGGCGAAACCCCGAGCACAATCCATCCAGGGAAAAAATGTTTTGAGGTCAACCTGTTTTCCATTCATTTTCTATGGCAAGTCCGTTTTAATAGAAATATGCTTGCAGTTCCTATGGCTTCCACTAGATGTCAACAGTCTTTAGAAATTGGTTGATGTTTTTCCTTTGAGAAATGAAGAAGTAGCCCTTTCCTTTCTGGGTGTATAGCCAAGTGGACTGTTTTGTTTGGGGCGCGTGACCTGGAGCTCGGCCCACTTTCATTTTATCCACTATTGAACACAGTCTATCCTGTTTTAAAATACCTAAAGTTGGATTAGGAAAGTTGTTTGAAATGTTTGGACAAAGTTTACAGGTAACTTATTAGATCATTTGTAGTCATGTTGGGCGAGTTGGAACCGGTGTTTTTCTGAATCAAACGTGCCAAATAAATTTATCGAACAAAAGGGCCATTTGTGATGTTTATGGGACAGTATAGTGGGTAATTTGAGGTAAAACAGACGTATGTATGGAGCTACACAGGGGATACAAAATCTATAGTATGGTAATGATGCCTATATGCAAAGGCTACCTGAATCACGAGAAACCTTGACAAATGTCTTCCTCTGCCCATCAATAGCTTATACTGTACATGTTCACCGGATGAATGTTTTGCCTTGAAAATAACGGTTACTACAGTCAGGATCAGCAAGGTAAATCATGAGCCTCGAGCGCATGAACCTTGAGTTCAGGATGACAAAACAAAATAGGAACCAACGTCATTTTGACATCAGCAGCATGAGATAACAAATGTACAGAGACTTCTGTGTCAAACACAGGCCCTTTGGCAAACAAACAAGTTCATGCTGTGTGGCTGGTGGGAGAATTCTTCCTTTGAGTTCGCAGAAGATTACACGCAGACGATGACATCATTCAATACCAGCCATTAAAAATAGTTTGAACCCGGACACACACACACACACACACACACACACACACACACACACACACACACACACACACACACACAGACACACACACACACACACACACACACACACACACACACAGACACACACACACACACACACACACACACACACACACACACGACAGCTTAGCCAAGATGGCTTGGATGAGAGAACAGGGCTTCTGAGCGTAACGCCATCAACGGTCTTCCGGACTGATTGATTGGAGAGAAAGGTTCCATCTAATGACAGTAGATTACCAGTGAACAGACTCGGCCACATAGGCCTGGTTTTACCCAGAATGAGGAAAAAATGATTTTCCATGTGACCCTTTGTCCTAACAACAACAGACAGGAAACAGGACATAAACCATAAACAACAACAGACAGGAAACAGGACATGAACAATAAACAACAGACAGGAAACAGGACATGAACCATAAACAACAACAGAATAGAAAGTACAGTAAGATGAACATAGACATAATAGATCCTGGGTTTGATTCCCACTGGGGCCCCATAAGGAAATGCACTTAAGCCACTTTGGATAGAAACATGTGCTAAATGGCATTTATTATAGCAATGTATAAACATTCAAATGTATGAGACCCTGAACAATTAAATCTCTTGATGTGATTCATGGGTCAATATACATTAAACTAACTGTAGATAACTCAGCAAAAAAAGAAATGTCCTCTCTCTGTCAACTGCGTTTATTTTCAGCAAACTTAACATGTAAATATTTGTATGAACATAACAAGATTCAACAACTGAGACATAAACTGAACAAGTTCCACAGACATGACTTACAAAAATGTAATAATGTGTCCCTGAACAAAGGGGGAGTCAAAATCAAAAGTAACAGTCAGTATCTGGTGTGGCCACCAGCTGCATTAAGTACTGCAGTGCATCTCCTCCTCGTGGACTGCACCAGATTTGCCAGTTCTTGCTGTGAGATTACCCCACTCTTCCACCAAGGCACCTGCAAGTTCCTGGACATTTCTGGGGGGAATGGCCATAGACCTCACCATCCGATCCAACAGGCCCCAGACGTGCTCAATGGGATTGAGAACCGGGCTCTTCGCTGGCCATGGCAGAACACTGACATTCCTGTCTTGCAGGAAATCACGCACAGAACGAGCAGTATGGCTGTATTGTCATGCTGGAGGGTCATCTCAGGATGAGCCTGCAGGAAGGGTACCACATGAGGGAGGAGGATGTCTCCCCTGTAACGCAGTGTTGAGATTGCCTGCAATGACAACAAGCTCAGTCCGATGATGCTGTGACACACCACCCCAGACCATGACGAACCCTCCACCTCCAAATTGATCCCGCTCCAGAGTACAGGCCTCAGTGTAACGCTCATTCCTTTGACGATAAACGCGCGAATCCGACCATCACCCCTGGTGAGACAAAACCGGGACTCGTCAGTGAAGAGCACTTTTTGCCAGTCCTGTCTGGTCCAGTGACGGTGGGTTTTTGCCCATAGCGACATTGTTGCCGGTGATGTCTGGTGAGGACCTGCCTTACAACAGGCCTACAAGCCCTCAGTCCAGTCTCTCTCAGCCTATTGCGGACAGTCTGAGCACTGATGGAGGGATTGTGCATTCCTGGTGTAACTCGGGCAGTTGTTGTTGCCATCCTGTACCTGTCCCGCAGGTGTGATGTTCGGATGTTCCGATCCTGTGCAGGTGTTGTTACACGTGGTCTGCCACTGCGAGGACAATCAGCTGTCCATCCTGCTTCCCTGTAGCGCTGTCTTAGGCGTCTCACAGTTCAGACATTGCAATTTATTGCCCTGGCCACATCTGCAGTCCTCATGCCTCCCTGCAGCATGCCTAAGGCACGTTCACGCAGATGAGCAGGGACCCTGGGCATCTTTCATTTGGTGTTTTTCAGAGTCAGTAGAAAGGCCTCTTTAGTGTCCTAAGTTTTCATAACTGACCTTAATTGCCTACCGTCTGTAAGCTGTTAGTGTCGTAACGACCGTTCCACAGGTGCATGTTCATTAATTGTTTATGGTTCATTGAACAAGCATGGGAAACAGTGTTTAAACCTTTTACAATGAAGATCTGTGAAGTTATTTGGATTTTTACGAATTATCTTTGAAAGACAGGGTCCTGAAACAGGTCCGTTTATTTTTTTGCTGAGTTTAAAATACAATGATTTTACTACAATAATTAGATAATAGCTTTCGTAGGGACTAGGGTCTCAGTTGGGATGGATTTTCCGGATCTTTCCAGGTGCATGGACTTCACATTGAGACAGTTATGTCACTTCCCATTGCTGTTATGTCAATTCCAATTGCTGTTATGTCACTTCCCATCGCTGTTATGTCACTTCCCATCGCTGTTATGTCACTTCCCATTGCTGTTATGTCACTTCCCATCGCTGTTATGTCACTTCCCATTGCTGTTATGTCACTTCCCATCGCTGTTATGTCACTTCCCATTGCTGTTATGTCATTTCCCATCGCTGTTATGTCACTTCCCATTGCTGTTATGTCACTTCCCATCGCTGTTATGTCACTTCCCATCGCTGTTATGTCACTTCCCATTGCTGTTATGTCACTTCCCATCGCTGTTATGTCACTTCCCATTGCTGTTATGTCATTTCCCATCGCTGTTATGTCACTTCCCATTGCTGTTATGTCACTTCCCATCGCTGTTATGTCACTTCCCATTGCTGTTATGTCACTTCCCATCGCTGTTATGTCACTTCCCATCGCTGTTATGTCACTTCCCATTGCTGTTATGTCACTTCCCATCACTGTTATGTCACTTTTTTTTATTTTTTTTATTTCACCTTTATTTAACCAGGTAGGCTAGTTTAGAACAAGTTCTCATTTGCAACTGCGACCTGGCCAAGATAAAGCATAGCAGTGTGAGCAGACAACAAAGAGTTACACATGGAGTAAACAATTAACAAGTCAATAACACAGTAGAAACCAAAGGGGGAGTCTATATACAATGTGTGCAAAGGCATGAGGAGGTAGGCAAATAATTACAATTTTGCAGATTAACACTGGAGTGATGAATGATCAGATGGTCATGTACAGGTAGAGATATTGGTGTGCAAAAGAGCAGAAAAGTAAATAAATAAAAACAGTATGGGGATGAGGTAGGTGAGAAAGGGTGGGCTATTTACCAATAGACTATGTACAGCTGCAGCGATCGGTTAGCTGCTCAGATAGCTGATGTTTGAAGTTGGTGAGGGAGATAAAAGTCTCCAACTTCAGCGATTTTTGCAATTCGTTCCAGTCACAGGCAGCAGAGTACTGGAACGAAAGGCGGCCAAATGAGGTGTTGGCTTTAGTGACCAGTGAGCTGAGATAAGGCGGAGCTTTACCTAGCATGGACTTGTAGATGACCTGGAGCCAGTGGGTCTGGCGACGAATATGTAGCGAGGGCCAGCCGACTAGAGCATACAAGTCGCAGTGGTGGGTGGTATAAGGTGCTTTAGTGACGAAACGGATGGCACTGTGATAGACTGCATCCAGTTTGCTGAGTAGAGTATTGGAAGCCATTTTGTAGATGACATCGCCGAAGTCGAGGATCGGTAGGATAGTCAGTTTTACTAGGGTAAGCTTGGCGGCGTGAGTGAAGGAGGCTTTGTTGCGGAATAGAAAGCCGACTCTTGATTTGATTTTCGATTGGAGATGTTTGATATGAGTCTGGAAGGAGAGTTTGCAGTCTAGCCAGACACCTAGGTACTTATAGACGTCCACATATTCTAGGTCGGAACCATCCAGGGTGGTGATGCTAGTCGGGCATGCGGGTGCAGGCAGCGACCGGTTGAAAAGCATGCATTTGGTTTTACTAGCGTTTAAGAGCAGTTGGAGGCCACGGAAGGAGTGTTGTATGGCATTGAAGCTTGTTTGGAGGTTAGATAGCACAGTGTCCAAAGACGGGCCGAAGGTATATAGAATGGTGTCGTCTGCGTAGAGGTGGATCAGGGAATCGCCCGCAGCAAGAGCAACATCATTGATATACACAGAGAAAAGAGTCGGCCCGAGAATTGAACCCTGTGGCACCCCCATAGAGACTGCCAGAGGACCAGACAGCATGCCCTCCGATTTGACGCACTGAACTCTGTCTGCAAAGTAATTGGTGAACCAGGCAAGGCAGTCATCCGAAAAACCGAGGCTCCTGAGTCTGCCGATAAGAATATGGTGATTGACAGAGTCGAAAGCCTTGGCAAGGTCGATGAAGACGGCTGCACAGTACTGTCTTTTATCGATGGCGGTTATGATATCGTTGAGTACCTTGAGTGTGGCTGAGGTGCACCCATGACCGGCTCGGAAACCAGATTGCACAGCGGAGAAGGTGCGGTGGGATTCGAGATGGTCAGTGACCTGTTTGTTGACTTGGCTTTCGAAGACCTTAGATAGGCAGGGCAGGATGGATATAGGTCTGTAACAGTTTGGGTCCAGGGTGTCTCCCCCTTTGAAGAGGGGGATGACTGCGGCAGCTTTCCAATCCTTGGGGATCTCAGACGATATGAAAGAGAGGTTGAACAGGCTGGTAATAGGGGTTGCGACAATGGTGGCAGATAGTTTCAGAAATAGAGGGTCCAGATTGTCAAGCCCAGCTGATTTGTACGGGTCCAGGTTTTGCAGCTCTTTCAGAACATCTGCTATCTGGATTTGGTTAAAGGAGAACCTGGAGAGGCTTGGGCGAGGAGCTGCGGGGGGGGCGGAGCTGTTGGCCGAGGTTGAAGTAGCCAGGCGGAAGGCATGGCCAGCCGTTGAGAAATGCTTATTGAAGTTTTCGATAATCATGGATTTATCAGTGGTGACCGTGTTACCTAGCCTCAGTGCAGTGGGCAGCTGGGAGGAGGTGCTCTTGTTCTCCATGGACTTCACGGTGTCCCAGAACTTTTTGGAGTTGGAGCTACAGGATGCAAACTTCTGCCTGAAGAAGCTGGCCTTAGCTTTCCTGACTGACTGCGTGTATTGGTTCCGGACTTCCCTGAACAGTTGCATATCACGGGGACTATTCGATGCTATTGCAGTCCGCCACAGGATGTTTTTGTGCTGGTCGAGGGCAGTCAGGTCTGGGGTGAACCAAGGGCTGTATCTGTTCTTAGTTCTGCATTTTTTGAACGGAGCATGCTTATCTAAAATGGTGAGGAAGTTACTTTTAAAGAATGACCAGGCATCCTCAACTGACGGGATGAGGTCAATGTCCTTCCAGGATACCCGGGCCAGGTCGATTAGAAAGGCCTGCTCACAGAAGTGAAAATCAAGCAGGCCGAAGTGTTTTAGGGAGCGTTTGACAGTGATGAGGGGTGGTCGTTTGACTGCGGCTCCGTAGCGGATACAGGCAATGAGGCAGTGATCGCTGAGATCCTGGTTGAAGACAGCGGAGGTGTATTTGGAGGGCCAGTTGGTCAGGATGACGTCTATGAGGGTGCCCTTGTTTACAGAGTTAGGGTTGTACCTGGTGGGTTCCTTGATGATTTGTGTGAGATTGAGGGCATCTAGCTTAGATTGTAGGACTGGCGAGGTGTTAAGCATATCCCAGTTTAGGTCACCTAACAGAACAAACTCTGAAGCTAGATGGGGGGCGATCAATTCACAAATGGTGTCCAGGGCACAGCTGGGAGCTGAGGGGGGTCGGTAGCAGGCGGCAACCGTGAGAGACTTATTTCTGGAGAGAGTAATTTTCAAAATTAGTAGTTCGAACTGTTTGGGTATGGACCTGGAAAGTATGACATTACTTTGCAGGCTATCTCTGCAGTAAACTGCAACTCCGCCCCCTTTGGCAGTTCTATCTTGACGGAAGATGTTATAGTTGGGTATGGAAATCTCTGAATTTTTGGTGGCCTTCCTGAGCCAGGATTCAGACACAGCAAGGACATCAGGGTTAGCAGAGTGTGCTAAAGCAGTGAGTAAAACAAACTTAGGGAGGAGGCTTCTGATGTTGACATGCATGAAACTAAGGCTTTTTCGATCACAGAAGTCAACAAATGAGGGTGCCTGGGGACATGCAGGGCCTGGGTTTACCTCCACATCACCCGCGGAACAGAGAAGGAGTAGTATGAGGGTGCGGCTAAAGGCTATCAAAACTGGTCGCCTAGAGCGTTGGGGACAGAGAATAAGAGGAGCAGGTTTCTGGGCATGGTAGAATATATTCAGGGCATAATGCGCAGACAGGGGTATGGTGGGGTGGGGGACAGCGGAGTTAAGCCCAGGCACTGGGTGATGATGAGGGAGGTTGTATCTCTGGACATGCTGGTAGTAATGGGTGAGGTCACCGCATGTGTGGGAGGTGGGACAAAGGAGTTATCAGGGGCGTGAAGAGTGGAACTAGGGGCTCCATTGTGAACTAAAACAATGATAACTAACCTGAACAACAGTATACAAGGCATATTGACATTTGAGAGAGACATACAGCGAGGCATACAGTAATCACAGGTGTTGAATTGGGAAAGCTAGCTAAAACAGTAGGTGAGACAACAGCTAATCAGCTAGCACAACAACAGCAGGTAAAATGGCGTAGACTAGGCAACGGGGCCAACAGATAGAACAAACAAGCAGAATGGAGTACCGTGATTAATGGACAGTCCAGCGTGCATCAGCTATGTAGCCAAGAGATCAGTGTCCAGGGGGCAGCGGTGGATGGGGCAGGGAAGCTGGCCTGGCGAGTGTTATCCAGGTAAAAAAAAAACTAACAATGACTAAATAGCTTGTAGCTAGTTAGCTGGTTAGCTTCTGGAGGTTCTTGAGTGTGTTCTAAAAATAAATAAAAAATAATAGCGATTCCGTATCACATTGGGTGAGGCAGGTTTCCGGAAGGTATAAACAAATTAAAAGTCAAAAGAGATAGAAAGTAAATATGGGTCCGGTGAGCGTTTGAGACGCGGCGATTCAGGCGGTTAGCAGGCCTGTGCTAACAAGCTAACAGTTTGTAGGCCCGGGCTAGACAAGGTAGCAGTTAGCGGGCCGGAGCTGGACAAGCTAGCAGTTAGCAGGCCGAATTAGCAAGCAGGGAGATAGCGAGGGCTAGAGAGTTAGCCTTTGGGGGACGTCGCGATGGGGTGAGTCTGTTTATTCCTCTTCATGCGATGACATCGGTAGACCGGTCGTGGGCCCGGGTATTGTAGCTCAGGAGTATGCTACGGTGGTATCACAGGTGCTACGGCCGGGCTAGCTTCAAGCTAAGTGGGTGGAAACGCTAGCCAGGAGTAATCCGAGGTTGCGGTTTAGCTAGATAGCTAGTTGCTGAAAAATCCAGCTGAAAGATGTTCCGTTTGCGGTGGGAATCCGGGGATGAAAAATAAATAGGTCCGTTGTGCTCTGGTTAAAGTCGCGTTGTACGAACAGGCGAGAGCTTTCCGAACTACAGGTTAGCTGATGACCGGTTAGCTGGAGACCGCTAGCATACCCGCTGGTTAGCTGGCAAGCTTCAGTTGAGGGGTCCCGAAGTAAATTTAAATACTTTAGGAAAAATAGCTACATTGGGTGAGTCGGGTTGCAGGAGAGTATTTGGAAGCTTAGGGTTTAGCAAAATGTTTTCAAAGAGATATGTGGAGAAAATATGTAAAAAACGAAAAATAAACGATATATACAGGGACACGACAGGACAGGACGACCTACTGCTACGCCATCTTGGGAACGTACTTCCCATCGCTGTCACCAAAGAAAAACAAACGGTTGTGTAATATATAATATAATGGTTATCAAACGTAACTGATGTATTTGGGAATAACAAACGCAAGCGGATTTACTGAGTACTATGCTGACCTACCAAGCAAAATGGCAGTAACAGCTCATTTGGTCGAAAATTAGTTCATGTCATTTTTGCTACATTAAATACATGCTTAATCATGTGGACAAGTATCCTACCTCTATTTTCACGCCCCGACCTTAGTTATCTTTGTTTTCTCTATTATTTGGTTAGGTCAGGGTGTGACAAGGGTGGTTTGTGTAGTTTTTGTGTTGTCTAGGGGTTTTAGTATGTTTATGGGTTTTTTACTAGTCTAGGTGTTTTTATGTCTATGGTTGCCTAGATTGGTCCTCAATCAGAGGCAGCTGTTTATCGTTGTCTCTGATTGGGGACCATATTTAGGTTGCCATATTCCTTGGATAGTTTGTGGGTTGTTATTCTATGTTTAGTTGCCTGTTCGCACTAGTCATATTGCTTCACGGTTCGTTTTGTTATTTTGTATAGTTTTGAGGTTACACGGCTAGCACGGAAGCCCAAGAGGCAGCCCCAACAATTTTTTGGGGGTGGCACATGATGAGATTGCATGAGCCAGGTCGGAGACCTGAGCCAACTCCTCGTGCTTACTGTGGGGAGCTTGTTACTGGTCAGGCACCGTGTTATGTGGTGGAGCGCACGGTGTCTCCAGTGCGCTATTCTCGCATTGGCCGGGCTAGAATGGGCATCCAGCCAGGAAGGAGGGTGCCGGCTCAGCGCTCCTGGTCTCCAGTGTACCTCCTTGGACCAGGATATCTTGCGCCGGCTTTGCGTACTGTGTCTCCGGTGAGTCTGCACAGCCCAGTGCGTCCTGTGCCAGCGCCCTGCATTTGGGTGAAAATAAACATCCAGCCAGGACGGGTTGTGTCAGCTCTACAGACCTCCAGTACGCCTCCACAGTCCAGTACGTCCTGTTCCTCCTCCCCGCACTCGCCCTGAGGTGCGTGTCCCCAGCCCGGTACCACCAGGCCACCAGTGCGCCTCCAGGGTCCAGTACTCCCTGTTCCTGCTCCTCGCACTCGCCCTGAGGCACCACGCACCAGGCCTATAGTGCGCCTCGGCAGTCCAGAATGTCCAGCGACAGTACCCAGTCCAGAATGTCCGGCGACAGTACCCAGTCCAGAATGTCCGGCGACAGTACCCAGTCCAGAGGGTCCGGCAACAGTACCCAGTCCAGAATGTCCGGCGACAGTACCCAGTCCAGAGCGTCCGGCAACAGTACCCAGTCCAGAGCGTCCGGCGACAGTACCCAGTCCAGAGCGTCCGGCGACAGTACCCAGTCCAGAGCGTCCAGCGACAGTACCCAGTCCAGAGCGTCCGGCAACAGTACCCAGTCCAGAGCGTCCGGCGACAGTACCCAGTCCATAGCGTCCGGCGACAGTACCCAGTCCAGAGCGTCTGGCGACAGTTCACAGACCGGAACCTCCAACGACGGGCCACAGACCGGAACCTCCAACGACGGGCCACAGACCGGAACCTCCAACGACGGGCCACAGACCGGCACCTCAAACGACGGGCCACAGTCCGGAACCTCAAACGATGGACCACAGTCCGGAACCTCCAACGACGGGCCACAGACCGGAACCTCCAACGACGGGCCACAGACCGGAACCTCCCAACGACGGGCCACAGTCCGGAACCTCAAACGACGGGCCACAGTCCGGAACCTCCAACGACGGGCCACAGTCCGGAACCTCAAACGACGGGCCACAGTCCGGAACCTCCAACGACGGGCCACAGACCGGAACCTCCAACGACGGGCCACAGACCGGAACCTCCCAACGACGGGCCACAGACCGGAACCTCCCAACGACGGGCCACAGTCCGGAACCTCCAACGACGGGCCACAGACCGGAACCTCCAACTACGGGCCACAGACCGGAACCTCAAACGACGGGCCACAGTCCGGAACCTCAAACAACGGGTCACAGTCCGGAAACTTGGTCTCCATATGACGACCATGACACTATTGTATTGTGTTCTGGAGAAAATGGGGGTCATGTTAGCAGTAACTGTATAAAGTTACTATGAAACCAAGGTAAATAAAAGCCATTTTCTCAGTTCCACGCTATGAGCAGTTATTGCCTTTTTGCTTGGTAAGGCAGTACCTATTGGAAATAAAATGGTGACAATAAACCAAAATACCCTTGAAGGGTAGGTCTCTATCATTTTATAAGAAGAAGCCGATTACAACAAACAGAGGTGGCTGTATATAGACCCTCAGATTAAACCTGACACATATTAACAGAAGCATCAGTCGTGGTAGAAAATACATCAAGCCTGGTGGTGGACCAGCTCTAGTAGTAGCCAGTAGAGAGCTGCTCTGGGAGTCACTCTGCAGGGATTTCCCACAGAATGACATAAATATGTATCTCCATGGGCTTTACCAACAAATCACCAACCTGTGACTCAATAGAGAAGTGCCTAGCCACCAGCTATGCTCCAGGACCCAAAACACACTGGTTTGCATAGAGAAACACTAAGGTCAGATCCAACCAGAAGGACCCTGAGTTCCCACGGGAGCTGGTCCAGGACTGGGAGAGAGATGGAGCACACAAACATAAAGAGCCTTGTAATTGTTTTCAGATAAACGAGGAATATTGCTCGTCTATAAATCTAGCCGCTTCACATGCCTCGAGGCTAAGTGATTAAATAAGTCATTTGCCAGGCTCGGAGCTCGACGCACACACAATGTATGCTTCCCCAATCGCACACTTATACCCTATCTAGTGCACTACTTTTGACCAGGGCCCTATGGCACACTATACCCTACATAGTGCACTACTGTTGACGAGGCTCCCCATGGGCCCTATGCATAAATCTCCCCAAATGAACTAACTAGCCAAGCAACCTTGCATGCTGCCACCACGTCTCCTTTGTTGGCTGTTAATTGGTCTTTTGAAGAGGCTTCGCTGCCATCGTCATTTGCATTTCACCTCGACCGAGAGGCAGGGAGGCCACGGTGGGTTCCTGCGCTGATCAAAACAAAGGGACTGCTCGCAAATAGTCCAGCTTTATGGCGTCTGATGCCATCTGTCCACTGTCATAGACTAGTGTGCCTGTGTATCATGGCTTTCAGTCTCATTACTCTCCATAGTATCATTCTAGTATCCTCATAACCTTTTATGCGGCGTGTTTTTTGTAAAAACCTACAGATGGTTATTATGGTTCACAGCCAAAAACAGAAAATCAAACAATAGATGACTAATACGTGCCGACGCCAACCCAATCCTCTCCATAGTGAGGTCACTGTATCCCACCACAAGCACTAGACAACAATCCCACCAAACATGTTCTGAACTGACTTACCTAGTTAAAAAAAAAAAAAAAAACAGCCAATCAGAAACCAAAATGTTTACCCACAGCCAATCAAAAGTAAGTTCAGGAGGAAGTGACTTACTCTTTTGTTATCATAATGTGTCTTCTCATTGGTCAACGTCCCAAAGACGGTTGGCTGAAATGTGAAAATAAAATTAAAATCAGATTACATTCAGTTGAGAACTAAATGAGAACTTGTTCTCAACTTGCCTACCTGGTTAAATAAAGGTAAAATAAAAAAATAAAATAAAAGTTGAATGGACCAATTATAAATAAATTACCTATGAGTGTGAAATGATTCACAGATGCATGTCATATGTCCATAATGTTGACTATTGTTTGTCTACAGCCTTAAAAAACTAAACAAAAACAAGAAGGACCAAATTACTCTTCATCGAGTTAAAAGGCCTTTATCATTACGACATTCAATACAACAACAATATTTACAACTCTGGAGCGTTTTAGCATGGCCTTCGTCAGGGAGTTACAGGACCCCCCCAAAAAACAAACACTTGTCATTGGCCTCAGAATCTCCTCCAGACAGACAGAAAGGTGCTTGTGTTCCTGGACTCATTGCTATTCTATGAGAGGCCGAGCAACAACACAGTTGATTATATGGTTTGGGTTGGGTGTTATATGCTTGGTTAGATGTGCTTGGGCTTTGTTGTCTTAATCCAGGCATGTCTCTGTCTCCGCATCAGTGACTATCCATAGAGATACAACACAATATGGTCTATTTCATTCTGTGGCAGTATCTGATTCCAACCATTTCCAACTGAGACCCTAGTCCCTATTTGGAGCAAGTAGGGCCCTGGTCAAAAGTAGTGCACTATATAGGGAATAGGGTGCCATTTGGGATTCATCGATGGAGTTTTATAGGGTCTTCAGCGAGACCACTCGACCAGACCCTGCTATGACATACTAGAGTGAAATAAGACCACTCGACCAGACCCTGCTATGACAGACTGGAGTGAAATAAGACCACTCGACCAGACCCTGCTATGACAGACTGGAGTGAAATAAGACCACTCGACCAGACCCTGCTATGACAGACTAGAGTGAAATAAGACCACTCGACCGGACCCTGCTATGACAGACTGGAGTGAAATAAGACCACTCGACCAGACCCTGCTATGACAGACTAGAGTGAAATAAGACCACTCGACCAGACCCTGCTATGACAGACTGGAGTGAAATAAGACCACTCGACCAGACCCTGCTATGACAGACTAGAGTGAAATAAGACCACTCGACCAGACCCTGCTATGACAGACTAGAGTGAAATAAGAAAAGTATTTATTGGACCTCTCGACCAACCAACGGTCTTATTAATGTATACACAATCCTCTTATATGTTATATTAAATAAAATTAGGATTTGACCAATCAAATCCTGGAGATTGCTGTGAGCGGAGTGGTTAGTTTGTATTATCTAGACAGAAGACGAAGAGATAAACTGAGTGTGCATTCCAAAACGGAACCCTATTCCCAACATAGTTAACTATTTTTAACCAGCGCCCTATGGACCCCGGTCAAAAGTAGTGCACTATAAATGGAATAGGGGGTGTGAGCGTTTATCCCCCCAAAAATGTCCTTTTCCATTTGAGGGATAGTTCTGGATTTTGACAATGAGGCCCTTTATCTACCTCCCCAGAGTCGAATGAACTCGTGGAAACAATTTTGTGACTGAGTTCAGTTTGAATGAAGTTGCTAACTAGCATTAGCGCAATTGCTAACTAGAGTTAGAGCAATGACTTCGCATCTACAGGAACAGCTAGCATGAGATATTTGAGATATTTTCATCCAGGGACTATACACCCAGCACTTTCATAGAACTACACATTGCTCTTTGCACTATCTGCACATCCTGCACTCTTAGAAGAAAATGGTTATTTTGGGGTTCTAAATAGAACCTTTTGGTTTATTGGACGAGAATAAAGAACCTGTTCCCACCCTGATCTGTTTCACCTGTCCTTGTGCTCGTCTCCACCCCCCTCCAGGTGTCGCCCATCTTCCAAAAAAAAAAAAAAAAACATTATCCCCTGGGTACTTATACCTGTGTTCTCTGTTTGTCTGCTGCCAGTTCGTCTTGTTTCGTCAAGCCTACCAGCGTTTTCCCCCATTTTTCCTGTCTCGTGTTTGTTTAACTTTTTCCCAGTTTTGACTTTTTCTGCCCGCCCTGACCCTGAGCCTGCCTGCCGACCTTTGCCCCACTACTCTGGATTATCGACCCCTGCCTGCCCCTGTTGCTGTAATAAACATTGTTAGTTCAACACAGTAGGAATTTGGTTCTTACCTGAAAAGTGATAGAACCCCTTTACTAAAAAAGGTTCTATATACAGTATCAGTCAAAAGTTTTAGAACACCTACTCAATACTATTATGTGTGCAAAGCCATCATCAAGGAAAAGAGTGGCTATTTGGACAAATCTCAAATATAAAATATATTTTCATTTGTTTAACACTTTTTTTTGGTTACTACATGACTCCAGACAGACAGAAAGGTGCTTGTGTTCCTGGACTCATTGCTATTCTATGGGAGGCCGAGCATGTGTGTCATTTCATAATGTTGATGTCTTCACTATTATTCTACAATGTAGGAAATAGTCAAAATAAAGAAAGAAATAAAGAAAACCCTTTGAATGAGTAGGTGTTCTAAAACCTTTGACTGGTACTGTATATAGCCACCTTTTATAGGTGGATTTAACAGAACCTGTAAGGGCCTAAATGCCATATGGGGAAACAGACTTGGAGGTAACATTTGGAGAGAAGGAATGGAATAAAATAGTACAACAAATGCTCCTCCCTATGAGAGATGCCCGGTCCAAGCTGATAGGATTATTTGGACTCCTCTGAGGTTGAACAGAATGGGTTTGATAGAATCCAGTCTATTTTGGAGATGTCAGTCAAGTACAGGTGACATAGTCCGTATGTTCTCTGACTGTCCAAGCTTGGATATCTTCTGGCAGAATGTAATGGAAAAGATTTGAGGATATTCTGCTGAATATCACTAAGGATTTTGATAGACTGAGAAGCTCATGTTTAAACTGGCTACAAGTAGCTCTAGCCAGAGCCAGTCATATTGAGGTACTGGAGGGAGAAACCCAGCCAAAAGAGTCATATTGAGATAGTGGAGGGAGAAACCCAGCCAAAAGAGTCATATTGAGATAGTGGAGGGAGAAACCCAGCCAAAAGAGTCATATTGAGATAGTGGAGGGAGAAACCCAGCCAAAATAGTCATATTGAGATACTGGAGGGGGGAGGACAGCCAAAAGAGTCATATTGAGATACTGGAGGGAGAAACACAGCCAAAAGAGTCATATTGAGATACTGGAGGGAGAAACCCAGCCAAAAGAGTCATATTGAGATACTGGAGGGAGAAACCCAGCCAAAAGAGTCATATTGAGATACTGGAGGGAGAAACCCAGCCAAAAGAGTCATATTGAGATACTGGAGGGAGAAACCCAGCCAAAAGAGTCATATTGAGATAGTGGAGGGAGAAACCCAGCCAAAAGAGTCATATTGAGACACTGGAGGGAGAAACCCAGCCAAAAGAGTCATATTGAGACACTGGAGGGAGAAACCCAGCCAAAAGAGTCATATTGAGACACTGGAGGGAGAAACCCAGCCAAAAGAGTCATATTGAGACACTGGAGGGAGAAACCCAGCCAAAAGAGTCATTTTGAGATACTGGAGGGAGAAACCCAGCCAAAAGAGTCATATTGAGATAGTGGAGGGAGAAACCCAGCCAAAAGAGTCATATTGAGATACTGGAGGGGGGAGGACAGCCAAAAGAGTCATATTGAGACACTGGAGGGAGAAACCCAGCCAAAAGAGTCATATTGAGATACTGGAGGGAGAAACCCAGCCAAAAGAGTCATTGAGATACTAGAGGGAGAAACCCAGCCAAAATAGTCATATTGAGATACTGGAAGGAGAAACCCAGCCAAAAGAGTCATTTTGAGATACTGGAGGGAGAAACCCAGCCAAAACAGTCATATTGAGATACTGGAGGGAGAAACCCAGCCAAAAGAGTCATATTGAGATACTGGAGGGGGGAGGACAGCCAAAAGAGTCATAATTGAGACACATTTTGTTGTGTTACAGCCTGCATTTAAAATATATTCAATTGGGATGTTGTGTCACTGATCTACAGACAATACCCCATAATGTCAAAGTAGAATCATGTTTATGGAAATGTTTACAAATTAATTGAAAAAATGAAAAGCTGGGGGGGGGGGTGATCACCTTATTTTTTTATTGTAAAGAGTTTTAAAACAGGCCATCACTCGAATATCTTTGCTTTAAAATCAGTGCACGTGTTAACTCCTAGCTACTGCATACTATTTTCCATTGGATGCTATGTTTTCCCTGTTAGCATACCACATACACACACTGTAGTAGCTATTTAGCCTATCACTGTACAGCCATTGTCATATATGCTATATTGCTGTTATCACTCTGTATTTAACATCACTGTTATTGTATAGCTAATACATAGCATTTAGTCATACGTTATTGCCCTGGTGTAATATACTGTATATCCTAGGTCTTCTGGGCCATTACAGAAACCACTTTCAACTATCGTATTCCTCTTCTTGTTTGCTGTGTGTGTATGTGTGTGTGTGTGTGTGTGTGCCTGTCTGTTTGCTGTGTGTGTATGTGTGTGACGGTGTGTGTGTGTGTGTGTGTGTGTGTGTGTGTGTGAGAGCCTGTCTGTTTGCTGTGTGAGTGTATGTATGTGTGTGTGTGTGTGTGTGTGTGTGTGTGTGTGTGCCTGTCTGTTTGCTGTGTGTGTGTGTGTGTGTGTGTGTGTGTGTGTGCCTGTCTGTTTGCTGTGTGTGTGTGTGTGTGTGTATGTGTGTGTGTGTGTGTGTGTGTGTGTGCCTGTCTGTTTGCTGTGTGTGTGTGTGTGTGTGTGTGTGCCTGTCTGTTTGCTGTGTGTGTGTATGTGTGTGTGTGTGTGTGTGTGTGTGTGTGTGTGTGTGTGTGTGTGTGTGTGTGCCTGTCTGTTTGCTGTGTGTGTGTGTGTGTGTGTGTGTGTGTGTGTGTGTGTGTGCCTGTCTGTTTGCTGTGTGTGTGTGTGCCTGTCTGTTTGCTGTGTGTGTGTGTGTGTGTGTGCCTGTCTGTTCTGTATGGTAATAAAGTTTGAGTTGTATCCCTGTTTCCTGCTGGTCATTATCAGTCCTCTTTGCCGGGGACTCTGGGACAGTTGGACCTAACACTCTAAACTAGAACATCTATCGGATACCACCACAAGGTGGCGCTATTTTTCAGACTATCTGTTTTACCTTTTTAGGAATGTGTTATTCAATGCATTTCTATGGGCTATAGCAGTAAAGTCAATATTTTCATCAAATAACCTACAGGGGTCCTAAAATTGAAAATCAAATAGCTAAATGATCCATGGTATGACCATCTTAAAACAATTCCCTATGTTATCTTAATAGAACCACCATAGTCTCTACTGTCGGTGTCTGTAATGGGACATTGGGTTACCGTAGTCTCTTCTGTCGGTGTCTGTAATGGGACATTGGGTTACCGTAGTCTCTACTGTCGGTGTCTGTAATGGGACATTGGGTTACCGTAGTCTCTACTGTCGGTGTCTGTAATGGGACATTGGGGCACCATAGTCTCTAATGTTGTGTCTTTAATGGGACATTGGGTTGCAATAGTCTCTCCTCTCAGTGTCTTTAATGGGACATTGGGACACCATAGTCTCTCCTCTCAGTGTCTTTAAATGGGACATTGGGACACCATAGTCTCTCCTCTCAGTGTCTTTAAATGGGACATTGGGACACCATAGTCTCTCCTCTCAGTGTCTTTAAATGGGACATTGGGACACCATAGTCTCTCCTCTCAGTGTCTTTAAATGGGACATTGGGACACCATAGTCTCTCCTCTCAGTGTCTTTAATGGGACATTGGGACACCATAGTCTCTCCTCTCAGTGTCTTTAAATGGGACATTGGGACACCATAGAGTCTCCTCTCAGTGTCTTTAAATGGGACATTGGGACACCACAGAGTCTTTGAAGGAGCTACTTCTCTCTGATCTACTACCTGTAGCATTGTCTGACAGGACAGAGGCAGGGGATCAGGTGTCCAGGCCTGTTACATGTTTTTGTTACACCCCTTTCTACACTTTGATGATGACTGCTATCCGTGCATGTCTGTGTGTCTGTGTATTCTACTCTTGGACATGTAGAGTGTAAGGAAGGTGACCGTCCTGCAACACAGAGACTAGCAGCACACTGTAGCACACTGAAGAGGTACACACTGTTTTAGTGTAAAGTCAGGAATGTTACCTACCCGCTGCTTGGAGGCGTGCCTCAGGCCTAGATGGGGCTGACTCCGAGACTGTGGGGGACGAGAGAGAAGACGGGGAGGGAAATTGAAAAGTTTCGTCACAAAACGCTATATATCCATTTTCAGAAATGTTGGTAAATTAGCTTTTATTGTTCAAAGAACTTATGAAAGAGATTTTATATATTTTTTTCTCACTAACTAATCATTGCATGGGGTTCAATGTATTCAATGTACATGTATGTGTTTAAAATCTATCACTTGATGTTTGATGGAGTCAAACAACCGTGTTTTTTCCTAAATGCTACACTAAAAGGTATGTGGACACCCCTTCAAATTAGTGGATTTGGTATTATTTCAGACACACCCGTTGCTGACAGGTGTATAAAATCGAGCACACAGCCATGCAATCTCCATAGACAAACATTGGCAGTAGAACGGCCCGTGCTGAAGAGCTAAGTGAATTTCAACGTGGCACCCTCATAGGATCCTACCTTTCAGTTTGTCAAATTTCTGCCCTGCTAGAGCTGCCCCTGTCAACTGTAAGTGCTGTTATTGTGAAGTGGAGACGTCTAGGAGCAACAACGGCTCAACCGTAAAGTGGTAGGCAACATAACGGGACCACCGAGTGCTGAAGCACGTAAAAATAATCTGCAACACTCACTACCGAGTTCCAAACTGCCTCTGAAAGCAACTTCTGCATAAGAAATGTTATAGGATCCCACCTTTCAGTTTGTCAAATTTCTGCCCTGCTAGAGCTGCCCTTGTCAAATATAAGTGCTGCTATTGTGAAGAGGAAACGTCTAGGAGCAAGAATGGCTCAGCCGTGAAGTGGTAGGCCTACACAAGCTCACAGAACAGGACCGCTGAGTGCTGAAGCGCGTAAAGATCGTCTGTCACTACCGAATTCCAAACTGCCTCTGGAAGCAACATCAGCACAATAACTGTTCGTCGGGAGATTCATGAAATGGGTTTCCATGGCTGAGCAGCCGCACACAAGCCTAAGATCACCATGTGCAATGCCAAGCGTCGACTGGAGTGGTGTAAAGTTTGCCAACATTAGACTCTGGAGCAGTTGAAATGTGTTCTCTGGAGTGAAGAATCATGCTTCACCATCTGGCAGTCCGACAGACAAATCTGGGTTTGGCGAATGCCAGGATAACGCTACCTGCCCCAATGCATAGGGCCAGCTGTAAAGTTTGGTGGAGGAGGAATAATGGTCTGGGTCTGTTTTCATGGTTCGGTCTAGGCCCCTTAGTTCCAGTGAAGGGAAAACGTAATGCAACAGTGTACAATGGCATTCTAGATGATTCTGTGTTTCCAACTTTGTGGCAACAGTTTGGGGAAGACCCTTTCCTGTTCCAGCATGACAAAGCCCTTGTGAACAAAGCGAGGTCCACACAGAAATGGTTTGTTGAGATCGTTGTGGAAGAACTTGACTGGTCTAGTTCGCAGTGCTAGAGGTATCACAACAGACCCGGGTTCGATCCCAGGCTGTGTAGTAGCTGGCCGTGACCGGGAGAACCATGAGGCGGCGCAAAATTGGCCCAGCGTTCGTCCGGGTTAGGGGAGGGTTCGGCCAGCTGGGATGTGCTTGTCCCATCGCGCTCTAGTGACTCCTTTTGACAGGCCGGGCGCATGCACGTTGACTTCGGTCGCCAGCTGTAAGGTGTTTCTTCTGACACATTGGTGCGGCTGGCTTCCGGGTTAAGCGAGCAGTGTGTCAGGAAGCAGGGCGGCTTGGCAGGTGTCGTGTTTCAGAGGATGCATCACCCTTGATCTTCACCTCAGTTCATACAGGAGTTGCAGCGATGGGACAAGTCTGTAACTACCAATTGGATACCAGGAAATTGTGGAGAAAAAGGGGTAATTTTTTTTTTTAAATATATTGTAACATCAATATTTAAAGCTGAAATATGTAACTTTTTGGGTGACCGAACAAATTCACATAGAAATTTGAGTTATAGATCTGTCACTCTCAATGAGAGCAAGTCTAAGAAGCGGTAGATCTGTGTTATGTGTGCTAATTCTATGCTTCCAGTTTCGCTTTTGAGTGTTTTTTTAAAATGGATTTGTACTCCAGCTTCAAACAGCTGAAAATAACATATTTTTGTTTATTGAAAATATATTTCACAGCTGTACAATGATTCTATACACCAGTGGTTCCCAAACTTTCTATAGTCCCGTACCCCTTCAAACATTCAACCTCCAGCTGCGTACCCCCTCTAGCACCAGGGTCAGCACACTCTCAAATGTAGTTTTTTTTGTCATCATAACTCACCATAGTTAATGAGAAGAAGGGTGAGCTTGAAACTCTACAATGTTGGGTTGTAAGAGTCTGAGATGAGCCTTGCTTTAACAAAGTTAACCATTTTCACTGTAGTGTCCAAAACGTCTTTCAAGCTGTCAGGCATTCCCTTGGCAGCAAGAGCCTCTCAGTGGATGCTGCAGTGTACCCAAGAGCCTCTCGGTGGATGTTGCAGTGTCAGGAGCAACTGCTGGCATGCGCGTTATCACTCCACTATGTCTCCCTGTCATGCTTTTGCGCCATCAATACAGATGCCAACACATCTTGACCACCAAAGTCCATTTGATGTCACAAAGCTGTCCAGTACTTTAAACATATCCTCTCATGTTGTCCTGGTTTCCAGTGGTTTGCAGAAGAGGATGTCTTCCTTAATTGACCCCCTATAAACATAACGGACATATACCAGGAGCTGTGCCAGGCCCGCCTCGTCTGTTGACTCATCCAGCTGTAACAGACATATACCAGGAGCTGTGCCAGGCCCGCCACGTCTGTTGACTCATCCAGCTGTAACGCATATAATTCACTGGCTCGTATGCGAAGCAGTAATTGTTTCAAAACCTCTCCTGCCATGTCACTGATGCGTCGTGAATCAGTGTTGTTTGATGAAGTCATTGTCTGTATAGTTTTTTTGGGGCCTTTGCCCCAGCATTGTCCCAGCCATATCCACGGCAGCAGGAAGAATTAAGTCACCCACAATAGTATGGGGCTTGCCTGTCCTAGCCACTTGGTAGCTCACCATATAAGTCACTTCTAGCCCCATATTATTAATGGTATCTGTTGCTTTTATACATGTCTTACTACTCGAAAGTCATCTTTATTCTCGCACAAAGAACTCATGTGGCTTATTTTTCAAATGGTCATGTTTCGTTTCTAAATGTCTGTGCAAGAGTGAAGGTTTCCAGCGAGAGAGTAACGGTTAATGTGATTGGATGAGTAACGGTTCATGTGATTGGATTAGTAACGGTTAATGTGATTGGATGAGTAACGGTTAATGTGATTGGATGAGTAACGGTGAATGTGATTGGATGTTAATTATTTGACTAGGCTACCTGTATTTGACATTGTGTTGTCATTTCGCTGAACACTAGATGGTTTAATTTTATTTTTGGTAGAGAAACGAGGCTACTCAGGCGAGGAGAAGAAAAAAAAACTCACCCAAATGTATAGACCTGTTGTAAAATATAAATGTATTGTTTGAAAATGAATATTTTTTATTTATTTAAAAAACTGTGTGTACCCCAGTTTGGGAATACCTGCTCTATACTGTACTTGCTCCTTTTCACATAAACTGAAATTAAGCAAACGATTAGAATTTTAACAACCAGGAAATGGCAGAGCGATTTCTGCATAGTGCACCTTTAAATATATATATATATATATATATATATATATATATTTCTGTATTATTCAATACAGTAATATGAGATTTGTAAAACAATTAAATTTGTCATTTTAGTCATTTAGCAGATGCTCTTCCCCAGAGCGACTCACAGTAAGTTCATTCATCTTCAGAAAGCTGAGGTGAGACAACAACACATCACAGTGAAATATACAGGATATGACCATTCCATTCCAGCTAAGTATTGGAAAGATAACGTTTTGCTAAACATTTTATTCTTACACATTTAAAATCCATGAATAAAAAATCTGAAAACAGTAATAGATTAAGGTACTTGTTTTTGATTAGAAAACACGAACATGAAAAATTGGTGGATATAGCGTTTTGGAAATAAACATCAATTATTAACTAAACAACACACAAACAGTACTATATTAGCTATACTATAAGGCACAGTGTAAAGGTACTGTGTAAAGGTACTGTGTAAAGGTACTGTATCCTGGCAAGTAACATGTAAAGGTACTGTGTAAAGGTATAGTGTAAAGGTACTGTGTAAAGGTACTGTGTAAAGGTATAGTGTAAAGGTACTGTGTAAAGGTACTGTGTAAAGGCACAGTGTAAAGGTACTGTGTAAAGGTACTGTATCCTGGCAAGTAACATGTAAAGGTACTGTGTAAAGGTATAGTGTAAAGGTACTGTGTAAAGGTATAGTGTAAAGGTACTGTGTAAAGGTACTGTATCCTGGCAAGTAACATGTAAAGGTACTGTGTAAAGGTATAGTGTAAAGGCACAGTGTAAAGGTACTGTGTAAAGGTATAGTGTAAAGGTACTGTGTAAAGGTACTGTGTAAAGGTACTGTATCCTGGCAAGTAACATGTAAAGGTACTGTGTAAAGGTATAGTGTAAAGGTACTGTGTAAAGGTATAGTGTAAAGGTACTGTGTAAAGGTAC
>NC_034181.2:5969036-5974036 GCF_002021735.2 Oncorhynchus kisutch
GTAGGCCTCCTTGCTCGCACACGCTTTTTCAGTTCTGCCCACAAATTTTCTATGGGATTGAGATCAGGGCTTTGTGATGGCCACTCCAATACCTTGACTTTGTTGTCATTAAAAGCCATTTTGCGACCAAACTTTAACTTCCACACTGATGTCTTGAGATGTTGCTTCAATATATCCACATAATTTTCCTCCCTCATGATGCCATCTATTTTGTGAAGTGCAGCAGTCCCTCCTGCGGCAAAGCACCCCCACAACATGATGCTGCTACCCCTGTGCTTCACGGTTGGGATGGTGTTCTTCGCCTTGCAAGCCCCCCCTTTTCCTCCAAACATAACGATGGTCATTATGGCCAAACAGTTCTATGTTTGTTTCATCAGACCAGAGGACATTTCTCCAAAAAGTACGATCTTTGTCTCCATGTGCAGTTGCAAACCGCAGTCTGGCTTTTTGATGGCAGGTTTGGAGCAGTGGCTTCTTCCTTGCTGAGTGGCATTTCAGGTTATGTCGGTATAGGACTCGTTTTACTGTGGATATACAGTGCCTTGCGAAAGTATTCGGCCCCCTTGAACTTTGCGACCTTTTGCCACATTTCAGGCTTCAAACATAAAGATATAAAACTGTATTTTTTTGTGAAGAATCAACAACAAGTGGGACACAATCATGAAGTGGAACAACATTTATTGGATATTTCAAACTTTTTTAACAAATCAAAAACAGAAAAATTGGGCGTGCAAAATTATTCAGCCCCCTTAAGTTAATACTTTGTAGCGCCACCTTTTGCTGCGATTACAGCTGTAAGTCGCTTGGGGTATGTCTCTATCAGTTTTGCACATCGAGAGACTGACATTTTTTCCCATTCCTCCTTGCAAAACAGCTCGAGCTCAGTGAGGTTGGATGGAGAACATTTGTGAACAGCAGTTTTCAGTTCTTTCCACAGATTCTCGATTGGATTCAGGTCTGGACTTTGACTTGGCCATTCTAACACCTGGATATGTTTATTTTTGAACCATTCCATTGTAGATTTTGCTTTATGTTTTTATGTCATCAATGAGGTCGCTCTTGCTGCTGGTGAGTCCCTGATCCACCTCTACGCAGACGACACCATT
Source organism: Oncorhynchus kisutch (assembly GCF_002021735.2). Taxonomy (NCBI): domain Eukaryota; kingdom Metazoa; phylum Chordata; class Actinopteri; order Salmoniformes; family Salmonidae; genus Oncorhynchus; species Oncorhynchus kisutch. The sequence goes on from NC_034181.2 coordinate 5,970,143, forward strand.
CTGTATACTTCCGGCCCTTCTCTGGACACTGTGTTAACAACCCTCCAGGCAAGCTTCAATGCCATACAACTCTCCTTCCGTGGCCTCCAATTGCTCTTGAATGCAAGTAAAACTAAATGCATGCTCTTCAACCGATCGCTGCCTGCACCTACCCGCCTGTCCAACATCACTACTCTGGACGGCTCTGACTTAGAATACGTGGACAACTACAAATACTTAGGTGTCTGGTTAGATTGTAAACTCTCCTTCCAGACCCATATCAAACATCTCCAATCCAAAGTTAAATCTAGAATTGGCTTCCTATTTCGCAACAAAGCATCCTTCACTCATGCTGCCAAACATACCCTTGTAAAACTGACCATCCTACCAATCCTCGACTTTGGCGATGTCATTTACAAAATAGCCTCCAATACCCTACTCAACAAATTGGATGCAGTCTATCACAGTGCAATCCGTTTTATCACCAAAGCCCCATATACTACCCACCATTGCGACCTGTACGCTCTCGTTGGCTGGCCCTCGCTTCATACTCGTCGCCAAACCCACTGGCTCCATGTCATCTACAAGACACTGCTAGGTAAAGTCCCCCCTTATCTCAGCTCGCTGGTCACCATAGCATCTCCCACCTGTAGCACACGCTCCAGCAGGTATATCTCTCTAGTCACCCCCAAAACCAATTCTTTCTTTGGCCGCCTCTCCTTCCAGTTCTCTGCTGCCAATGACTGGAACGAACTACAAAAATCTCTGAAACTGGAAACACTTATCTCCCTCACTAGCTTTAAGCACCAACTGTCAGAGCAGCTCACAGATTACTGCACCTGTACATAGCCCACCTATAATTTAGCCCAAACAACTACCTCTTTCCCAACTGTATTTAATTTTAATTTATTTATTTATTTTGCTCCTTTGCACCCCATTATTTTTTTATTTCTACTTTGCACATTCTTCCATTGCAAAACTACCATTCCAGTATTTTACTTGCTATATTGTATTTACTTTGCCATCTTGGCCTTTTTTGCCTTTACCTCCCTTCTCACCTCATTTGCTCACATTGTATATAGACTTGTTTATACTGCATTATTGACTGTATGTTTGTTTTTACTCCATGTGTAACTCTGTGTCGTTTTATCTGTCGAACTGCTTTGCTTTATCTTGGCCAGGTCGCAATTGTAAATGAGAACTTGTTCTCAACTTGCCTACCTGGTTAAATAAAGGTAAAATAAATTAAAAAAATGTCTGTCAATAATTTTGCACGCCCAATTTTTCAGTTTTTGATTTGTTAAAAAAGTTTGAAATATCCAATAAATGTCGTTCCACTTCATGATTGTGTCCCACTTGTTGTTGATTCTTCACAAAAAAATACAGTTTTATATCTTTATGTTTGAAGCCTGAAATGTGGCAAAAGGTCGCAAAGTTCAAGGGGGCCGAATACTTTCGCAAGGCACCGTAGATACTTTTGTACCTGTTTCCTCCAGCATCTTCACAAGGTCCTTTGCTGTTGTTCTGGGATTGATTTGCACTTTTCGCACCAAAGTACGTTCATCTCCAGGAGACAGAACGCATCTCCTTCCTGAGCGGTATGACGGCTGCGTGGTCCCATGGTGTTTATTCTTGCATACTGTTGTTTGTACAGATGAACGTGGTACCTTCAGGCGTTTGGAAATTGTTCCCAAGGATGAAGCAGAGTTGTGGAGGTCTTGGCTGATTTCTTTGGATTTTCCCATGATGTCAAGCAAAGAGGCACTGAGTTTGAAGGTAGCCCTTGAAATACATTCACAGGTACACCTCCAAATGACTCAAATTATGTCAATTAGCCTATCAGAAACTTCTAAAGACATGACATCGTTTTCTGGAATTTTCCAAGCTGTTTAAAGGCACAGTCAACTTAGTGTATGTAAACTTCTGACCCACTGGAATTGTGATACAGTGAATTATAAGTTAAATAATCTGTCTGTAAACAATTGTTGGAAAAATGACTCGTGTCATGCACAAAGTAGATGTCCTAACTGACTTGCCAGAACTATAGTTTGTTAAGAAGATATTTGTGGAGTGGTTGAAAAAAATAAAACAGTTTTAATTACTCCAACCTAAGTGAATGTAAACTTCAGAATGACAGACAGACAGACAGACAGACAGACAGACAGACAGACAGACAGACAGACAGACAGACAGACAGACAGACAGACAGACAGACAGACAGACAGACAGACAGACAGACAGACAGACAGACAGACAGACAGACAGACAGACAGACAGACAGACAGACAGACAGACAGACAGTGTCTCATAGTGACAGCAGACTGCTCTGTACAGACAGGCAGAGTCTCATAGTGACAGCAGACTGCTCTGTACAGACAGGCAGTGTCTCATAGTGACAGCAGACTGCTCTGCACAGACAGACAGTCTCATAGTGACAGCAGACTGCTCTGCACAGACAAACAGTCTCATAGTGACAGCAGAATGCTCTGCACAGACAGACAGTCTCATAGTGACAGCAGACTGCTCTGTACAGACAGACAGTCTCATAGTGACAGCAGACTGCTCTGTACAGACAGGCAGTGTCTCATAGTGACAGCAGACTGCTCTGTACAGACAGGCAGAGTCTCATAGTGACAGCAGACTGCTCTGTACAGACAGGCAGTGTCTCATAGTGACAGCAGACTGCTCTGCACAGACAGACAGTCTCATAGTGACAGCAGACTGCTCTGCACAGACAGACAGTCTCATAGTGACAGCAGACTGCTCTGCACAGACAGACAGTCTCATAGTGACAGCAGACTGCTCTGTACAGACAGGCAGTGTCTCATAGTGACAGCAGACTGCTCTGCACAGACAGACAGTCTCATAGTGACAGCAGACTGCTCTGCACAGACAGACAGTCTCATAGTGACAGCAGACTGCTCTGCACAGACAGACAGTCTCATAGTGACAGCAGACTGCTCTGTACAGACAGACAGTCTCATAGTGACAGCAGACAGCTCTGCACAGACAGACAGTCTCATAGTGACAGCACACTGCTCTGTACAGACAGGCAGTGTCTCATAGTGACAGCAGACTGCTCTGCACAGACAGACAGTCTCATAGTGACAGCAGACTGCTCTGTACAGACAGACAGTCTCATAGTGACAGCAGACTGCTCTGTACAGACAGGCAGTGTCTCATAGTGACAGCAGACTGCTCTGCACAGACAGACAGTCTCATAGTGACAGCAGACTGCTCTGCACAGACAGACAGTCTCATAGTGACAGCAGACTGCTCTGTACAGACAGACAGTCTCATAGTGACAGCAGACTGCTCTGTACAGACAGACAGTCTCATAGTGACAGCAGACTGCTCTGTACAGACAGACAGTCTCATAGTGACAGCAGACTGCTCTGCACAGACAGACAGTCTCATAGTGAACAGTATTGTTTGTGGAGAGATTAGGTTGGGAAAACAAAACAACTCAGATTTCCATACCCTCAGGATCCGTCTCTTGAATTTGCTCACAAAAAGAAAGACAGACAGACGGACGGACGAACAGACAGCATTCTCTCACCATTTGAGCTCACAGTATGAAGTAAATCATTGTTATATTAACTGCTATTCAAACACTTAAGGCTAAGCTGTTATTATCCTTCTGGTTCTGAGCCAACACAGTAAAAACCTCCTCCTCTGGTAAGGACCAGGCCCAATTAGCCACTATAATGATTACAAAGGAACCGATTACTTCTCCTGAACACTTTTCCATTCAACACCAGACCTTGGACGTGTCCCAAAAATGGCAGCCTATTCCCTACATAGTGCACTATATTTGACCAGGGTTCATAGGCGCTCCGGTCCAAAGTAGTGCACTATCTAGGGAATAGGGTGGCGTTTGAGACACACCCCGTCTCTATAGCGATGACAGCAGAG